>NC_081180.1:24559563-24858363 GCF_029867415.1 Vicia villosa | reverse complement strand
GTACTCATTCCAGTGGACATACAATGGCTAAAAAAGATCCTGAGAGCAGGTTATTACTGGTCTACCATGGAAACAGACTGCCATCATCACTCCCGAACATGTCACAAATGCCAGATATACGCTGACAAAGTACATGTACCTCCAGTTCCATTAAGCGTCCTGACGGCTCCTTGGCCTTTTGCAATGTGGGGTATTGATATGATTGGAGAAATCAAACCTACTGCCTCCAACGGACATCGCTTTATCCTGGTCGCTATTGACTACTTCACAAAGTGGGTAGAAGCAGCTTCATTTGCTTCTGTCACCAAAAATGTGGTGGCCCGGTTCATCAAATACAATCTCATTTGTCGGTACGGCATCCCTGAACGGATTATCACGGACAATGGCACAAATCTAAACAACAGAATGATTACTGAACTTTGCACACAGTTCAAGATCAAACATCATAATTCTTCTCCATATCGACCAAAGATGAACGGCGCGGTGGAAGCTGCCAACAAGAACATCAAGAAAATCATACAAAAAATGACAGTAACCTACAAAGACTGGCATGAGATGTTGCCTTTTGCTCTTCATGGTTATCGCACATCTGCGCGTACTTCAACAGGGGCAACTCCATTTTCCTTAGTCTATGGTATGGAGGCAGTTCTTCCAATTGAAATTCAGATTCCTTCCCTAAGGATTATGAAAGAAGCCAATCTAGACGAAGACGATTGGATTCAAACACGGTTGGACCAGATAAACTTGATTGATGAGAAAAGGCTCGCAGCTATTTGTCATGGTCAGCTATACCAAAAGCGTATGATCAAAGCCTTCAACAAAAAAGTCAAAAGTCAAGCATACCAAACTGCTGGCTTGGTTGTCAAACGCATCATCTTACCACAAGGTGATCCCAGAGGCAAATGGACTCCCACCTACGAGGGACCATTCATAATCAAGAAAATATTCTCCGGCGGCGCCATGTTGCTTACCACCATGGATGGCGAGGATTTCCCACACCCTGTGAATGCTGACATAGTCAAAAAATACTTCTCTTAAAGAAAAAAAAAACAGCTCGCTAAGTTGAAAACCTGAAAGGGCAACTTAGGCAAAAATGAGCGTCTCGGTGGATTGAAAACCCGAAAGGGCGGTCCAGGCAAAAATTAGAGACTAAACAAATACTATCCCGGTAGGCTGAAAACCTGAAAGGGCGGCCTAGGCAAAAGTTAGGGAATGAAGCATACAACTGTGTTCCGTTCAGCTGCCTACTCACCATCAAGATTCAACACCTCAAAGACACCGATCAGTCTAATCACTTTCTTCCAACAAGTGAGGGATGAGATGCTCGAAGACAGATTGGCAATAGCAGAGTTGAAACTTGACTGGATCATTTTCACATAGCTATTTATCTTCATAAATATTTTTCAAAACTTTCTGATAGTTTCCTACTTCTAGGATTGTTGTCTCCCTGTGCTAACCCGCCTATCATGGCTCTTTTCAATGCAGCTCTTTCAAAAATCACTATTTTCATTTTTTCTGTTTAAATACGTAAGCGTCCCAATGATAATTTTGAATGAACATATGCATTTGAATATGATTGATGTTTACCAGGAAAAACAGGAATGGCATTCAGGAAATGTCCCGATCATCTGGACATCATTCCATCAGAAGGAAATCACCAAGAGAAACGCATTTCTCAGCAAATTCCTCAAAAAAGATTTTCTCTTCAAAAGAAGTCTTATTCCCCAGCAGGTTTGTTCCAGATTACTATCTTCAGAAGGTGTGATCCCCGCACCCGGACTTGGTCAGATAGTGCATCGGAGGATTATGCATCTTCCTCATTCCCATTTGAAAGGGCATCAGAACTTCCAGTTACCTTTGGTTCCCCAAGCAGTAGTCAAAGATCCTTCAACGGGATACCCGGGTTCTCAAAGAATTTCCCCAGACGAGGGTACTCAAGCAAGACAAAAGATCATCAACGATCACAATACATTCATGTCCAGCTGACTAATGGGAATTTATTTTTCCAATTAGAAGCTTGACATCACATTCATACATTCATACATTCACATATTCATATTCATACATCATACATCATACATCAAGCATCATACATCATACATCATGCACAACATAACATGCATATTTCTCCGGGAATATCTCACATTTACATGCATCATAAACATTGCATATCACTAACTTGATTTTTCAGGTAGGCAGATATCTTCAACAAAGATGTTCTAAATCACATGCAGTGTTCACCTGAATTCCATGAACGGTTCTCTCAGATATAATCAAGCCAAAGATTCATTCTGATCACTCACCAACTCAAAAACAGGCATCACAGATCTAAAGCGATACCTCAGACGGTTCCAGAACGATCTAACGTTGCAGATCTAAAGCGATACCTCAGACGGTTCCAAAACGATCTAACGTTGCAGATCTAAAGCGATACCTCAGACGGTTCCAAAACGATCTAACATTGCAGATCTAAAGCGATACCTCAGACGGTTCCAGAACGATCTAACGTTGCAGATCTAAAGCGATACCTCAGACGGTTCCAGAACGATCTAACATTGCAGATCTAAAGCGATACCTCAGACGGTTCCACAATGATCAACTTCCAAAATCTAAATCGGAAAAACTTTGGACAAGTTCCGTAACGATTATCTTCCAAGACTTAAAGCGGTAACCTTGGACGGTTCCGAAACAGTCAACACAAAGACTTTCAAATCCTTCATCAAGATATAATCAATGGATTCATTCTGATGAACAAACCCTCAACCCATTTACCAGGTGGCATCTGAAAGCCCATCTCAGGTAATGTTTCAATCTGCCAACAACATTTCGCAGACGACATTCAAATGCAACTTCCAACATCTCTTCTGATCAAGGTAAGTGCAAATTTTCAGGGCATCTAAATATTCAATCATCTTCTACCTTCAGATTTCAGACAATCTCTTCAGGTTTAAGAAGATTGAATAGGGGCAACTGTTATACCCCAAAATTTGCCCACATATTTTTCAAGAAAACCCCAATCTGAAAATTAAGGGTCTCATATAATCATGGATTTTTATTTCAACAAATATCCTGACATATGAAATACTTAGTTTTTAGAATTTTTCTTATACAGTAATTTGGCTTGCAGTTGAATTTATTCTTACGCAAACACCAAATACTGTTTATTACTTCACACATGCTATTTATTTATTTACAGATAAATGGTACTGACACAATTGGTACAGAGTTAAATCTTTTTGCAGGCGCAGAATCAGGAAACTCAGACTGTACTGGTAACAAGTAGATTATTATTATTATCTTTTGTTTCCCACTAATTTTTGTACTATATTCCATTATTTGCAAAAATCTTTTCAAATCTCTTTTTCAAAAATCAAATCTCTCTTTTTTCCAACACTATCATACACTTTCTTTCAAATCTTACTTCCACTCAAATTTTCCTTTTGTACGGAATCACATCATTCCCCAACGTCTCTTTCCTTCTTTCCATTCTATAAATACCTCTCATTTTCTTCCATAAAATCTCACATCAAATTCCAACTCATCTTTCAAATTCCTATCTCATATCTATTTTCTCTTCTTCCCTGACAAGAATGGCAAAGTGGATAGAGACACTGTTTCTTACAGTCATCACCATTGCTACGGTGATCATGACTTTCTTCTGCCTGCATAGTCCTGAAGAGTGTGGACCTGCAATGGTTGCACTCCCAATCATCTACATGTTATTGTTCATAGCATGGGTCATTAATCGTCATTCTTAAAATTTGCCGTATTTCTTATTTCTTAAATGTACCGTTTATTCGTCGTACTGTTCAATATAGTATGTGATATTTGTACTGTCAGTATTAAATGTTGTACTATTTGTCATAATATTGCTTAATTACTAAGATAATATTTTGTGTGTTTTCTGCCAGTCAAATATTCCTATTTCTGTGCATTAAATGATTTTCAGGGTTATTATCGGTAATTTTGCCCGCATACCGTAAATATTAGTTATTTATTATGTCTGTGTTTTTCTAACAAGTCATGTAAATAAACTTTCATTTTTCACATAAAACAAAAACAAAAAACAACAAAAAAGAAAATTAACTTTGACTGTTGATTTTTCACTCTAACTGCTACATCAATACCTGAACAGTCAGTTGACAGCCAAACTGCTGGCAGTACAATTCTCAGTGTTTTGTACCATCAATCAAATCAATCTTTCACAATTCAAAATTCCAAGATTTTTGTTCTAGAAGTCCTCTGAATATCACGCGATTAGCAGAGACTCAACACTGCACAAAAATCAGGTACGCTTAACTGTCTCCTACACAAACAGTCCCTAATCAGGGTTTTTCTTGTTTTTATAGGAGCAACAAGTTTTTGAGAGCTCAAATGGATTTCATACACATCCATATATCTCAAAGTACCATCATACAAATTTTCAAACTTCAATTCACTCAGACGCACCGTCAGCAGCTCAAACAGTCAACAGACGACCCGTTTGACCAAAAAAGTCAACAGACAGTCAAAAATGAAATTTTTTGTCAAAGTCCATATTTTGTCAAAGGATTCATCATTTGATCATTGGATGATCATAATTCATCAAGGAAAGATCAAAAATCAACAAAACCCTAAGATTCAAAATTAGGGTTTTTGCCTGAAAAGTCAACTCAACTTTGACTGATCATAACTCTCTCATCCTTCATCCAAAAAATTCAAACCAAAGCTTGTTTTGAAGGAAATTCAATTATCTTTCAAATGCCATTGATCCCATGGTCATTGGATTCACCATTTGAAAAATATGATCAAAGACATTACAGGTCATTTTCAAAGTCAACAAAAAGACACTTTTTTCAAAAGGACACACAAGGAGCTTCAAAAATCATTTTGACATGAGACCAAAGGCATTGGTTAGAGGACTCTTTGAGGTTTCCAAAAAGTGCAAGATCTCCTTCATATGACAAAAATTGAAGGATTTACACCTTGTTGAAGTTGGCTAAATTTTGGGAAAATACATGAAATCAACATTGTTCAAAATGGCATTTTTTCCAAATGGGGCCCAGTTTTCAGCATTCAAACATCATTTCCATGATATTATGGGCCTCCCACGACCAAGACTAAGCCCATACCTTTTTTTATCCATTTTTGCATGATTTTATCTTACTTTAAGATTAAAATTAAAAGGAAAATGCATGGATAATGGTAGCTTAACTTCCAAGCATGACTCACCCCTAAGGAATCTTCATCTTCTGCAGAGAATTGAAGAGCAAGGCAGGTGCATTGAAGGAGAGCAAGACTTGGTCAATTTTTCAAAGGTTTTTAATATTAAAAAACCAAAGTTTCAACAAAGGCAACTAAGGCACATATTAGCTTCAATTGTAAGCACACATAGCTTATAAATAAGCTATCTTAGTTCAGTAACGAGAGAGACGAGTTCAGAAGCATCCATAAGCATATAGCATACTTGTAACCACTTGTAATTTTCAAAGAAACTTGAAATTCGAATTTTAAGTTTCAGTCCATTTCAATATAAAATAAACATTCAAACATCATCTCTGAGCTACACTGAAACAATTCCAATCATTTCCAAGTCATAAACTTCACTGAATCGAGCTATATAAAGCCAAGGTTTGTTCAAACTAAAACCAACTTATATCTCATAATTCACGCACATTTAACAAGATGTAGATGCATAATTGTGTTTGGTTTGAAGCTCTGGTCGTTTCTGGAGCTTCAATTGGACTTTAATGGTTGTTTGTATCATATACCATTTTAGGGTTTGCTTAGTTCAAAATTAGGGTTTTTCATTAGGGCCAAAATTAAGCAAAATTAAGGACATGGTTACATTCAGTGGAACAAGACGAATCCAATGGTGCCATCGCGCCTGATTTTTATGCTTGTTTACCCATATTCGTTATTTTGCAGATTTAGGGTTCACTTACTATAGCGCTTTTTTACAAAAGCGCTGTCAAAGGCCTTGTCTGAAGGTTGAAGACGAAGACGTGTCTTCCTCCCATTGGTTCAGAAGCGCGCGCGTGTTTTTTGAATTTATCTCTAATCAAGTGTTTTGCAGGTGTAACGTGTACCATGTGCCTCAAAGTCTGGACCATCTGATCTTGCTTAACAGCTCATCCAACGCCTCAGAACACGCATGCGCATCATACTCCCTCATTTAATTTCCACATCTGATCAGTATCCTTTTATTTCTTATTTTTATTTTAATTTCTTTGTTAAATTAATTAAAAATAGTTTTAAAAATCCAAAAAATACACAAAAAATATTTTTAGACTTCTAAAATAATATATTATTTTCTGAAATAAAAATATTTTATTTTTCTTCATAATTTCAATATTTTGCATAATTAATTAGTATATATATTTATATATTTGCTTTTAATTATTCTAACCAATCAAAAAAAATCATAAAAAAAAATTGTTCTTTGTGTTAAATATTGTTTATATATTATAAACTAATTTTGTACATATTTTGAATCATTTTATCTTTAAGTTTTAATTATTTGTATAATTATTTGCATAATTATGTTTTAATTAACTTAAATCAATTTCAAATCAATTTCAAAAATTCCAAAAAAATTAGTTTTGTTTTAAAATTAATTGACACATATTTTTGTACATATTTTAAACTTAATTTCTAGGTTTAAATCTATTTTCATCTTTTTCTTCATTTTAATTTAATTAATCATGCATTAATTAATTAAAATCAAACCATAGAAAATCCAAAAAAAAACATGCCTTTTATTTTTTGCAATTTAAATTCCTAGATAAATGTATAGGATGTCAAATTCATGTAAATAGGCTAGTTTACGTTTCCTGCACAATCGATGTAATAGCGTAGATTTACTTTCCGCACTTTACATTTCCGCATTTTAATTTCCAGCACATATAAACTGCGTGTATGTCAAAGATAAAATTGAACCGTTAGATCACTAACTTCAAAGATAAATATCTGAATCCAATCACAATCACACTTGCACCTCTTCAGGTAATCCCTTCTCATTCCTTTCAAAATCAAAGTCAAAATTCCACTGTTTTGAGTACAAAATCGAACCTTGCTTTTATATCCGGTGAAAGGATAGATTTTTAAAGGAAATAGGATAAAGACCTTACAACTCAGGGTAGACCTCCTAGTTTGCTTGCTCAAATCAAAACAAACAAAATTCTCATACACTGTTGATTTTTCTAAACCTTCAAAAAAGACAATACTTTGTATACATCCAAACACGGGTTATTACAAAGTTAACGTTCTTTTCAAAACATCTTTCGAAAGATAAACAAGAATTTTGTATACATCCACACACGGATCATTACAAAATTCAAATTACAAAGGTATTTGAAACCACATATGAGCAATTTCAGAGCAATTGAAAAGTGATCGAAAAACAAGTGAGCTAAGCAAACTTAAGAGCCCATGGATAACCATGGATACAAAGGGTGCTAACACCTTCCCTTTGTATAACCTACCCCCTTACCCAGAATTTCTTAAAGGTCTTTTTTCTGTTTCTTTTATAAACCTTTCCTTAATTGGATAAAATAAAAGGTCGGTGGCGACTCTGTGAATTTCAAAAATGCGAAAGCATTAAACGACAAAAAAGAGTCAGTTCACGTATCTCTACAGATCAGAGGTATGGCCCGGAATTAAAAAAATCGGAGGTCCACAGCTATTCTTATTGAGTATGATGATTGATGCAAATACGTGTATGTTTTGTATATGATGATTATGGAATTGTGATTGAATGATGTTAATATATATGAACATACTTGAATGATGATGATGATGATGTTGATAATTGATGATGATGATAGTAGAAGTATGTTGTATATGTTGCATTCATTCATGTTCATTGATGATACTGTATCCATAAGGGTGTGTTGGATCAGTGAAGGGCATGATTCCCATTGTGTGGAATCTGTGCCAGCAGGGCCGTATCTTGGACGATGTTGGATCGGTCATGGGTTATCCCCATTTGATGATGTTGGTACCACATGCATAGTGTCAGTTCATACATATGCATAATTTATAACATGATTGGATGCATTCCAGTGTTGTAAATGTTGATGATGTGTTGATTGTTGTTTAATTGTTTTGAATGTCTGTTTATGAAACAATTGGGTGAATGATACAACTGTGATGTGTTATGACTTTATAACCTTATAACATTTTTAATTATGATGAGACTCACCCTTACATGTTGTCATTTTCAGATTGAGGACAGCGGTTGTTCGACTCGGTGAGGATTAGCTCATGAGTCAGTGTTTTAGTAGCGTCAGGTGTCATGCTCTGATAGTTGTAACACTGGGGACGCGATTGTTTAGAGTTTATGATTATGACTCTAGTTATGTTTTGATGTTTTGAAGGATAAGTTTTAAAGATGTTAAACTTAGTCCGTTTTTGATAAATTTTCGCTCTGTGAACATGAAACGTTTTAATTTATGATGATTACCTCAGTGAATGCATGACATGAGTGAATGATGTTTGTTTATTATGAATTGTGGCACCCTTATTTCATGTACTCTGAATAATTGTTTTAAAATTGCCGCGGGGTTAGTAAGGGGTGTTACAATAGTGGTATCAGAGCATAGTCGGTCGTTATGACTAGAGTCTTAGTGTCAGTTTTGCTTTCCTGTGTATGCGACTAGTAAGAGTTAACTGTCGATACTTCTGTTATGATTAAATTGGTTGTGATTTAAGCAGAACAATGGCAGGAAGAGGAGGAAGAAACGATGATGCTATCGCTGAGGCTCTGGGCATGATTGCTGGTGTGCTGGGAGGAAATGCCAATGGAGCTGCGATCGGTGCTGACAGGCAGCTGAACAATTTTCAGAGGAATAATCCTCCATTGTTCAAGGGCACGCATGACCCTGAAGGTGCTCAGAAGTGGCTTAAGAAGATCGAGAGAATCTTCAGAGTCATCGATTGTGCTGAGGATCTGAAGGTGAGGTATGGTACTCACATGTTGTCTGAAGAGGCTGACGACTGGTGGCTGACTACCAGGACTGAACTGGAAGCTGATGGTGTGGCTATTTCTTGGGCTGTGTTCAAGAGAGAGTTTTTGAGGAGGTACTTTCCTGAAGACGTAAGGGGTCGAAAGGAAATTGAATTTCTGGAACTAGTTCAAGGTAGTATGACAGTACCAGAGTACGCTTCGAAGTTCGTTGAGTTGGCAAAGTACTACGTCCACTACAACAATGATGAAGCTAGTGAATTCTCGAAATGCGTCAAGTTCGAGAACGGTCTCCGCGATGAGATTAAGCAGGGTATTAGATATCAGAGAATCCAGAGATTTGTAGACTTGGTGGACTGTAGTAGGATCTTCGAGGAAGATAATCTCAAGCTGAAGTCATCTCACTCTCGCGAGTTAGTTGACAGGAAAGGGAAGAAGCCTATGGATAAGGGTAAGCCATATGGTAGAGGTAATCCAAAGACTGGTGGTTGGAAGAAGCCTAGTGGGGGAGACTCCAGTGCTTTTGTCAGGTGCTATAACTGTGGTGAGGTCGGGCACCGTAGGAATGAGTGCAAGCTGAATCAGAAGAAGTGCTTCAAGTGTGAAGAAGTGGGTCATGTTGCCGTTGATTGTAAGAAGAAGATTGTGACTTGTTACAATTGTGGTGAGGAGGGTCACATTAGCCCACAGTGTCCTAAACCGAAGAAGAACCAAGCTGGAGGGAAGGTCTTTGCTTTGTCTGGATCGGAAACCACTCCGGAGGATAGACTAATTAAAGGTACGTGTTTTATACATGGCACACCTTTAGTTGCGATTATTGATACTGGAGCAACTCATTCTTTTATTTCTTTGGATTGTGCTGAGAGGTTGAATTTGGAAATATCTGAAATAAATGGAAGTATGGTTATTGATACTCCAGCGTCGGGGTCAGTAACTACTTCGTCCGCATGCTTGAATTGTCCGGTTGATATTTTTGGTAGGGAATTCGAGATGGACTTAGTGTGCCTTCCGTTGAAACAACTCGATGTAATCCTGGGGATGAACTGGTTAGAATTTAACCGTGTTCACATCAACTGTTTTTCGAAGACAGTAATCTTTCCTGAAGAAGTTCATTCTGATGATCTGGAGATGACGGCTAGACAAGTGGGTGAAGCTATCAAGGATGGTGCAACAGTGTTTATGTTGTTCGCATTGATGAATGTGAAAGAAAAAGTGGCGAGTAGCGAATTACCTATGGTGTGTGAATTCCCAGAAGTTTTTCCGGAAGAAGTGAATGAATTACCACCGGAAAGAGAAGTGGAGTTTTCTATTGATTTAATTCCGGGAACTAGTCCAGTGTCAATGGCACCGTATCGTATGTCACCGTCTGAGTTGACCGAACTGAAGAAGCAGTTGGAAGAATTACTTGAGAAGAAGTTCATTCGTCCTAGCGTTTCTCCGTGGGGTGCACCTGTGTTACTAGTGAAGAAGAAAGAGGGTTCAATGAGGCTGTGTGTGGATTACAGACAATTGAACAAGGTTACTATTAAGAATCGGTATCCCTTGCCGAGGATTGATGATTTGATGGATCAGTTGGTTGGAGCATGTGTGTTTAGTAAGATTGATCTGAGGTCTGGGTATCACCAGATTCGTGTGAAAGACGATGATATTCAGAAGACCGCTTTCAGGACAAGGTATGGACATTACGAGTATTCGGTAATGTCGTTTGGAGTTACTAACGCACCTGGTGTATTTATGGAGTATATGAATAGGATATTTCATCCTTATCTCGATAAGTTCGTGGTGGTGTTTATAGATGATATCCTAATATATTCTAAGAGTGAGGAAGAACGTGCAGAACATCTCAGAATTGTGTTGGAGTTGTTAAAAGAGAAGCAACTTTTTGCCAAACTGTCGAAGTGTGAATTTTGGTTAGAAGAGGTCAGTTTTCTTGGACATGTAATTTCAAAGAATGGTATTGCTGTCGATCCTACTAAGATAGAGGCTGTATCCCAGTGGGAAGCTCCGAAATCGGTGTCAGAGATTCGTAGTTTTCTTGGTCTTGCAGGTTATTACAGGAAGTTCATTGAAGAATTTTCAAAGTTAGCATTGCCGTTAACTAAATTAACCAGAAAGGGTCAGGCTTTTATTTGGGATGTAAAATGCGAGGAAGGATTCCAAGAGCTGAAGAAGAGGTTGACTAATGCTCCTATTTTGATTTTGCCGAATCCGACAGAATCGTTTGTGGTTTATTGTGATGCTTCGCTGATGGGTTTAGGTGGTGTATTGATGCAGAACCAACAAGTGGTCGCGTACGCGTCGAGACAACTCAAAGTGCATGAAAGGAATTATCCGACTCATGATTTGGAGTTGGCAGCGGTGGTTTTTGTCTTGAAGTTGTGGCGACATTATTTGTATGGGTCGAGATTTGAAGTGTTCAGTGATCATAAGAGTCTGAAATATCTCTTTGACCAGAAGGAACTGAATATGAGGCAGAGAAGGTGGTTAGAATTCCTTAAAGACTATGATTTTAGTTTGAATTACCATCCGGGTAAGGCAAACGTAGTTGCGGATGCTTTAAGTAGGAAGACTTTGCATATGTCTATGCTAATGGTGAAGGAATTGGATTTGATTGAACAATTCAGAGACTTGAGTTTGGTATGTGAAGGTACTCCTACTAGTGTTAAGTTGGGAATGCTGAAGCTGACCAGTGGTATTCTTGAAGAGATCAGAGAGGGCCAAAAGGCTGATGTCGAATTAGTCGACAAGTTGACTTTGATTAACCAAGGCAAGAGCGGTGAATTCAGAGTTGACGAGAATGGTATACTGAGGTTTGGGAACAGAGTTTGTGTTCCGGATGTTGCTGAACTCCGAAGAAATATTTTAGAAGAAGGACACCGTAGTGGATTAAGTATTCATCCTGGTGCTACCAAGATGTATCATGATTTGAGAAAGCTATTTTGGTGGCCTGGAATGAAGAAAGAAATTGTTGAGTTTGTGTATTCTTGTTTGACTTGTCAGAAGTCAAAGGTTGAACATCAGAAGCCATCTGGATTTATGCAACCGATGTTTATTCTTGAATGGAAATGGGATAGCATATCGATGGATTTTGTTTCAGGTTTGCCGAGAACTGTTAAGAATTGTGAAGCTATCTGGGTCGTGGTAGACAGGTTGACGAAGTCTTCACATTTCATACCGGTAAGAATGGATTATCCGATGGAAAAGCTGGCTCAATTGTACATTGAGAAGATAGTCAGTCTGCATGGTATTCCTTCGAGTATCGTGTCAGACAGAGATCCGAGATTTACGTCTAAGTTCTGGGAAGGTTTGCGGAAGGCTTTGGGTACTAAGCTGAGACTGAGTTCCGCTTATCATCCGCAGACGGATGGACAGACTGAGAGAACAATTCAGTCGTTAGAAGATTTGTTACGTGCTTGTGTATTAGAAAAAGGAGGTGCTTGGGATAGTTATCTGCCTTTGATTGAATTTACCTACAACAACAGTTTTCATTCGAGTATAGGTATGGCTCCGTTTGAGGCATTGTATGGTAGGAGATGTAGAACTCCATTGTGTTGGTACGAAGCTGGTGAGAGTGCTGTGATTGGACCAGAAATTGTACAACAGACTACGAAGAAGATTAAGATGATTCAGGAGAAGATGAAAGCTTCTCAGAGTCGTCAAAAGAGTTATTATGATAAGAGGAGGAAGACACTTGAGTTTCAAGAGGGAGATCATGTGTTTATGAAGGTTACTCCTATGACGGGTATTGGTCGAGCTTTGAAGTCAAAGAAGTTGACTCCGCGTTTTATTGGACCATTCCAAATTTCAGAAAGAGTGGGAGAAGTGGCATATCGTATTGCGTTACCGCCAATGCTTGCCAACTTGCATGATGTATTTCATGTGTCTCAATTGAGGAAATACATTTCGGATCCGTCCCAAGTGATCCAAGTGGATGATGTACAGGTGAAAGACAACTTAACGGTTGAAACGTTACCTGTGAGGATTGAAAATAGAAGACTGAAGCAATTGCGGGGCAAGGAAATAGCTTTAGTCAGAGTAGCTTGGGGAGGACAAACTGAAGGAAATGTTACCTGGGAGCTAGAGAGCCAGATGAAGGATTCGTATCCAGAGCTCTTTACCTGAGGTATGTTTTCGAGGACGAAAACTCTTTTAGTGGGGGAGAGTTGTAACGCCCGTATAATTTTAATATTAATTTAATCAAGAATATTGAATTAATAATTAGAATTATTAAGGATTTTGTGAAAATAATAAATAAATAATGGTTTATGGCATTTGGGCCATGTGAGAAATAGTAAAAGGGGGGGTGTGATATAGGAAGGCCCTTTACTAATATTATTATTATTTTCATAAAATAATTGGAATTGGGAAGAAAGAAAGAACGTGAAAGAACAGAAGTCTGAGGAACGAGGAACGTGAAGGAGAACGGTAGAGGGAGAGACCAAGAATCAAGAAATTTGTCTAAGGTAAGGGGGGAATTATCTGATTATCATCTATTATCGGGTTAGGGGTTGATAATACTGAATAGATGTGGAATTCGGGTCGATTGAGTCATATGATAGGTTTAGGGATTGAGTCAATTGTATGATGTTTGATCTCTATGTTTGAATCTATGATGTCTGCGTTGTTATGGTCTCAATTGATGTGTAATTGGTGTATTATGAGACGTATTTTGTGTTGTT
Organism: Vicia villosa; assembly: GCF_029867415.1. Classification (NCBI taxonomy): domain Eukaryota; kingdom Viridiplantae; phylum Streptophyta; class Magnoliopsida; order Fabales; family Fabaceae; genus Vicia; species Vicia villosa. The sequence goes on along the minus strand of NC_081180.1, from coordinate 24,844,740 downwards.
TGTGCATTCTATTTCTCTAGGTTCGTACTGGTATGAGTTGGGTGTGTTTGGAATGCATAGAATGCTGTTTTCTGCAGGTTGGGGTTTCTGAAATCGCCGGTTGGCGCCGCGTGCACAGGGTTGGCGCCGCGAACAGGTGGGCAGAATGCAAGGAAGTTATGATACGCTCAGGTCGCGCCGCATACCTGTGTTCGCGCCGTGAAGGCGTAACTTTTTCTCGTTTCGTGCCGCGTGTAGATGTTAGCGCCGCGAACAGCTTGGCAGAGAGCCAATGAATTTTTGGGACGCTCAGTTCGCGCCGCGAACTGGTGATGGCGCCGCGTGCTGTTGGTGTTTTGAGATATTTTTAAAAGTTCAAAGATGCATAACTTTTTAACCGTTGGTCCGTTTGATGCGCCGTTTTGAGCTAAACGAACCTTGTAGGATAATCTATATGATGATGATTGATCGGTTTTTAGAATGATGAAAATACATGTATGCTATTCTTATTGAGTATGATGATTGATTTAAATACGTGTATGTTTTGTATATGATGATTATGGAATTGTGATTGAATGATGTTAATATATATGAACATACTTGAATGATGATGATGATGTTGATGATTGATGATGATGATAGTAGAAGTATGTTGTATATGTTGCATTCATTCATGTTCATTGATGATACTGTATCCATAAGGGTGTGTTGGATCAGTGAAGGGCATGATTCCCATTGTGTGGAATCTGTGCTGGCAGGGCCGTATCTTGGACGATGTTGGATCGGTCATGGGTTATCCCCATTTGATGATGTTGGTACCACATGCATAGTGTCAGTTCATACATATGCATAATTTATAACATGATTGGATGCATTCCAGTGTTGTAAATATTGGTGATGTGTTGATTGTTGTTTGATTGTTTTGAATGTCTGTTTATGAAACAATTGGGTGAATGATACAACTGTGATGTGTTATGACTTTATAACCTTATAACATTTGTTAATTATGATGAGACTCACCCTTACATGTTGTCATTTTCAGATTGAGGACAGCGGCTGTTCGACTCGGTGAGGATTAGCTCATGAGTCAGTGTTTTAGTAGCGTCAGGTGTCATGCTCTGATAGTTGTAACACTGGGGACGCGATTGTTTAGAGTTTATGATTATGACTCTAGTTATGTTTTGATGTTTTGAAGGATAAGTTTTAAAGATGTTAAACTTAGTCCGTTTTTGATAAATTTTCGCTGTGTGAACATGAAACGTTTTAATTTATGATGATTACCTCAGTGAATGCATGACATGACTGAATGATGTTTGTTTATTATGAATTGTGGCACCCTTATTTCATGTACTCTGAATAATTGTTTTAAAATTGCCGCGGGGTTAGTAAGGGGTGTTACAATAGTGGTATCAGAGCATAGTCGGTCGTTATGACTAGAGTCTAAGTGTCAGTTTTGCTTTCCTGTGTATGCGACTAGTAAGAGTTAACTGTCGATACTTCTGTTCTGATTAAATTGGTTGTGATTTAAGCAGAACAATGGTTGGAAGAGGAGGAAGAAACGATGATGCTATCGCTGAGGCTCTGGGCATGATTGCTGGTGTGCTGGGAGGAAATGCCAATGGAGCTGCGATCGGTGCTGACAGGCAGCTGAACAGTTTTCAGAGGAATAATCCTCCATTGTTCAAGGGCACGCATGACCCTGAAGGTGCTCAGAAGTGGCTTAAGGAGATCGAGAGAAACTTCAGAGTCATCGATTGTGCTGAGGATCTGAAGGTGAGGTATGGTACTCACATGTTGTCTGAAGAGGCTGACGACTGGTGGCTGACTACCAGGACTGAACTGGAAGCTGATGGTGTGGCTATTTCTTGGGCTGTGTTCAAGAGAGAGTTTTTGAGGAGGTACTTTCCTGAAGACGTAAGGGGTCGAAAGGAAATTGAATTTCTGGAACTAGTTCAAGGTAGTATGACAGTACCAGAGTACGCTTCGAAGTTCGTTGAGTTGGCAAAGTACTACGTCCACTACAACAATGATGAAGCTAGTGAATTCTCGAAATGCGTCAAGTTCGAGAACGGTCTCCGCGATGAGATTAAGCAGGGTATCAGATATCAGAGAATCCAGAGATTTGTAGACTTGGTGGACTGTAGTATGATCTTCGAGGAAGATAATCTCAAGTTGAAGTCATCTCACTCTCGCGAGTTAGTTGACAGGAAAGGGAAGAAGCCTATGGATAAGGGTAAGCCATATGGTAGAGGTAATCCAAAGACTGGTGGTTGGAAGAAGCCTAGTGGGGGAGACTCCAGTGCTTTTGTCAGGTGCTATAACTGTGGTGAGGTCGGGCACCGTAGGAATGAGTGCAAGCTGAATCAGAAGAAGTGCTTCAAGTGTGAAGAAGTGGGTCATGTTGCCGCTGATTGTAAGAAGAAGATTTTGACTTGTTACAATTGTGGTGAGGAGGGTCACATTAGCCCACAGTGTCCTAAACCGAAGAAGAACCAAGCTGGAGGGAAGGTCTTTGCTTTGTCTGGATCGGAAACCACTCTGGAGGATAGACTAATTAAAGGTACGTGTTTTATTCATGGCACACCTTTAGTTGCGATTATTGATACTGGAGCAACTCATTCTTTTATTTCTTTGGATTGTGCTGAGAGGTTGAATTTGGAAATATCTGAAATAAATGGAAGTATGGTTATTGATACTCCAGCGTCGGGGTCAGTAACTACTTCGTCCGCATGCTTGAATTGTCCGGTTGATATTTTTGGTAGGGAATTCGGGATGGACTTAGTGTGCCTTCCGTTGAAACAACTCGATGTAATCCTGGGGATGAACTGGTTAGAATTTAACCGTGTTCACATCAACTGTTTTTCGAAGACAGTAATCTTTCCTGAAGAAGTTCATTCTGATGATCTGGAGATGACGGCTAGACAAGTGGGTGAAGCTATCAAGGATGGTGCAACAGTGTTTATGTTGTTCGCATTGATGAATGTGAAAGAAAAAGTGGCGAGTAGCGAATTACCTGTGGTGTGTGAATTCCCAGAAGTTTTTCCGGAAGAAGTGAATGAATTACCACCGGAAAGAGAAGTGGAGTTTTCTATTGATTTAATTCCGGGAACTAGTCCAGTGTCAATGGCACCGTATCGTATGTCACCGTCTGAGTTGACCGAACTGAAGAAGCAGTTGGAAGAATTACTTGAGAAGAAGTTCATTCGTCCTAGCGTTTCTCCGTGGGGTGCACCTGTGTTACTAGTGAAGAAGAAAGAGGGTTCAATGAGGCTGTGTGTGGATTACAGACAATTGAACAAGGTTACTATCAAGAATCGGTATCCCTTGCCGAGGATTGATGATTTGATGGATCAGTTGGTTGGAGCATGTGTGTTTAGTAAGATTGATCTGAGGTCTGGGTATCACCAGATTCGTGTGAAAGACGATGATATTCAGAAGACCGCTTTCAGGACAAGGTATGGACATTACGAGTATTCGGTAATGCCGTTTGGAGTTACTAACGCACCTGGTGTATTTATGGAGTATATGAATAGGATATTTCATCCTTATCTCGATAAGTTCGTGGTGGTGTTTATAGATGATATCCTAATATATTCTAAGAGTGAGGAAGAACATGCAGAGCATCTCAGAATTGTGTTGGAGTTGTTAAAAGAGAAGCAACTTTTTGCCAAACTGTCGAAGTGTGAATTTTGGTTAGAAGAGGTCAGTTTTCTTGGACATGTAATTTCAAAGAATGGTATTGCTGTCGATCCTACTAAGATAGAGGCTGTATCCCAGTGGGAAGCTCCGAAATCGGTGTCAGAGATTCGTAGTTTTCTTGGTCTTGCAGGTTATTACAGGAAGTTCATTGAAGAATTTTCAAAGTTAGCATTGCCGTTAACTAAATTAACCAGAAAGGGTCAGGCTTTTATTTGGGATGTAAAATGCGAGGAAGGATTCCAAGAGCTGAAGAAGAGGTTGACTAGTGCTCCTATTTTGATTTTGCCGAATCTGACAGAATCGTTTGTGGTTTATTGTGATGCTTCGCTGATGGGTTTAGGTGGTGTATTGATGCAGAACCAACAAGTGGTCGCGTACGCGTCGAGACAACTCAAAGTGCATGAAAGGAATTATCCGACTCATGATTTGGAGTTGGCAGCGGTGGTTTTTGTCTTGAAGTTGTGGCGACATTATTTGTATGGGTCGAGATTTGAAGTGTTCAGTGATCATAAGAGTCTGAAATATCTCTTTGACCAGAAGGAACTGAATATGAGGCAGAGAAGGTGGTTAGAATTCCTTAAAGACTATGATTTTAGTTTGAATTACCATCCGGGTAAGGCAAACGTAGTTGCGGATGCTTTAAGTAGGAAGACTTTGCATATGTCTATGCTAATGGTGAAGGAATTGGATTTGATTGAACAATTCAGAGACTTGAGTTTGGTATGTGAAGGTACTCCTACTAGTGTTAAGTTGGGAATGCTGAAGCTGACCAGTGGTATTCTTGAAGAGATCAGAGAGGGCCAAAAGGCTGATGTCGAATTAGTCGACAAGTTGACTTTGATTAACCAAGGCAAGAGCGGTGAATTCAGAGTTGACGAGAATGGTATACTGAGGTTTGGGAACAGAGTTTGTGTTCCGGATGTTGCTGAACTCCGAAGAAATATTTTAGAAGAAGGACACCGTAGTGGATTAAGTATTCATCCTGGTGCTACCAAGATGTATCATGATTTGAGAAAGCTATTTTGGTGGCCTGGAATGAAGAAAGAAATTGTTGAGTTTGTGTATTCTTGTTTGACTTGTCAGAAGTCAAAGGTTGAACATCAGAAGCCATCTGGATTTATGCAACCGATGTTTATTCTTGAATGGAAATGGGATAGCATATCGATGGATTTTGTTTCAGGTTTGCCAAGAAATGTTAAGAATTGTGAAGCTATCTGGGTCGTGGTAGACAGGTTGACGAATTCTTCACATTTCATACCGGTAAGAATGGATTATCCGATGGAAAAGCTGGCTCAATTGTACATTGAGAAGATAGTCAGTCTGCATGGTATTCCTTCGAGTATCGTGTCAGACAGAGATCCGAGATTTACGTCTAAGTTCTGGGAAGGTTTGCGGAAGGCTTTGGGTACTAAGCTGAGACTGAGTTCCGCTTATCATCCGCAGACGGATGGACAGACTGAGAGAACAATTCAGTCGTTAGAAGATTTGTTACGTGCTTGTGTATTAGAAAAAGGAGGTGCTTGGGATAGTTATCTGCCTTTGATTGAATTTACCTACAACAACAGTTTTCATTCGAGTATAGGTATGGCTCCGTTTGAGGCATTGTATGGTAGGAGATGTAGAACTCCATTGTGTTGGTACGAAGCTGGTGAGAGTGCTGTGATTGGACCAGAAATTGTACAACAGACTACGAAGAAGATTAAGATGATTCAGGAGAAGATGAAAGCTTCTCAGAGTCGTCAAAAGAGTTATTATGATAAGAGGAGGAAGACACTTGAGTTTCAAGAGGGAGATCATGTGTTTATGAAGGTTACTCCTATGACGGGTATTGGTCGAGCTTTGAAGTCAAAGAAGTTGACTCCGCGTTTTATTGGACCATTCCAAATTTCAGAAAGAGTGGGAGAAGTGGCATATCGTATTGCGTTACCGCCAATGCTTGCCAACTTGCATGATGTATTTCATGTGTCTCAATTGAGGAAATACATTTCGGATCCGTCCCAAGTGATCCAAGTGGATGATGTACAGGTGAAAGACAACTTAACGGTTGAAACGTTACCTGTGAGGATTGAAAATAGAAGACTGAAGCAATTGCGGGGCAAGGAAATAGCTTTAGTCAGAGTAGCTTGGGGAGGACAAACTGAAGGAAATGTTACCTGGGAGCTAGAGAGCCAGATGAAGGATTCGTATCCAGAGCTCTTTACCTGAGGTATGTTTTCGAGGAAGAAAACTCTTTTAGTGGGGGAGAGTTGTAACGCCCGTATAATTTTAATATTAATTTAATCAAGAATATTGAATTAATAATTAGAATTATTAAGGATTTTGTGAAAATAATAAATAAATAATGGTTTATGGCATTTGGGCCATGTGAGAAATAGTAAAAGGGGGGGGTGTGATATAGGAAGGCCCTTTACTAATATTATTATTATTTTCATAAAATAATTGGAATTGGGAAGAAAGAAAGAACGTGAAAGAACAGAAGTCTGAGGAACGAGGAACGTGAAGGAGAACGGTAGAGGGAGAGACCAAGAATCAAGAAATTTGTCTAAGGTAAGGGGGACTTATCTGATTATCATCTATTATCGGGTTAGGGGTTGATAATACTGAATAGATGTGGAATTCGGGTCGATTGAGTCATATGATAGGTTTAGGGATTGAGTCAATTGTATGATGTTTGATCTCTATGTTTGAATCTATGATGTCTGCGTTGTTATGGTCTCAATTGATGTGTAATTGGTGTATTATGAGACGTATTTTGTGTTGTTTGTGCATTCTATTTCTCTAGGTTCGTACTGGTATGAATTGGGTGTGTTTGGAATGCATAGAATGCTGTTTTCTGCAGGTTGGGGTTTCTGAAATCGCCGGTTTGCGCCGCGTGCACAGGGTTGGCGCCGCGAACAGGTGGGCAGAATGCAAGGAAGTTGTGATACGCTCAGGTCGCGCCGCATACCTGTGTTCGCGCCGTGAAGGCGTAACTTTTTCTCGTTTCGCGCCGCGTGTAGATGTTAGCGCCGCGAACAGCTTGGCAGAGAGCCAATGAATTTTTGGGACGCTCAGTTCGCGCCGCGAACTGGTGATGGCGCCGCGTGCTGTTGGTGTTTTGAGATATTTTTAAAAGTTCAAAGATGCATAACTTTTTAACCGTTGGTCCGTTTGATGCGCCGTTTTGAGCTAAACGAACCTTGTAGGATAATCTATATGATGATGATTGATCGGTTTTTAGAATGATGAAAATACAAGTATGCTATTCATATTGAGTATGATGATTGATGTAAATACGTGTATGTTTTGTATATGATGATTATGGAATTGTGATTGAATGATGTTAATATATATGAACATACTTGAATGATGATGATGATGTTGATGATTGATGATGATGATAGTAGAAGTATGTTGTATATGTTGCATTCATTCATGTTCATTGATGATACTGTATCCATAAGGGTGTGTTGGATCAGTGAAGGGCATGATTCCCATTGTGTGGAATCTGTGCTGGCAGGGCCGTATCTTGGACGATGTTGGATCGGTCATGGGTTATCCCCATTTGATGATGTTGGTACCACATGCATAGTGTCAGTTCATACATATGCATAATTTATAACATGATTGGATGCATTCCAGTGTTGTAAATGTTGGTGATGTGTTGATTGTTGTTTGATTGTTTTGAATGTCTGTTTATGAAACAATTGGGTGAATGATACAACTGTGATGTGTTATGACTTTATAACCTTATAACATTTGTTAATTATGATGAGACTCACCCTTACATGTTGTCATTTTCAGATTGAGGACAGCGGCTGTTCGACTCGGTGAGGATTAGCTCATGAGTCAGTGTTTTAGTAGCGTCAGGTGTCATGCTCTGATAGTTGTAACACTGGGGACGCGATTGTTTAGAGTTTATGATTATGACTCTAGTTATGTTTTGATGTTTTGAAGGATAAGTTTTAAAGATGTTAAACTTAGTCCGTTTTTGATAAATTTCTGCTGTGTGAACATGAAACGTTTTAATTTATGATGATTACCTCAGTGACTGCATGACATGACTGAATGATGTTTGTTTATTATGAATTGTGGCACCCTTATTTCATGTACTCTGAATAATTGTTTTAAAATTGTCGCGGGGTTAGTAAGGGGTGTTACATAAGATTTGTTTCTTCCAAAATATCAAGGGCATAACTCCCTTGGGAGATAACAATACTTGACTTTGACTGAGCTACCTCAATACCCAATAAGTAACAAAGAGAACCCAAGTCGTTAGTCTGAAAATTCTAAAATAAGCGTTGTTTTAAAGCCTTGATACCCTTATAGTCATCACCAGTAATGACGATGTCGTCAACATAAACCTCTAAATAAATATATTTATTTGAAGAGGAGCATTTGGTGAAAATGAAGTGATATGATTCACAACGGGTCATCCCAAATTGTTTCAACGCCTTACTAAATATTCCAAACCATGCCCGAGGTGATTGTTTCAAGCCATACAAAGACTTGTGTAATTTACATACCCGATTACACTCCCCTTAAGCAACAAACTCGGGCGGTTGCTCCATGTAAATCTCATCTTCCAAGTCACCATGCAAGAATGCATTCTTGATATCCAATTGAAATAAAGATTATTATTTCATGACCTCGATGGCCAGAAAGAGTCGAACAAATGTCATCTTTGCAACCGGAGAAAAGGAATCACTATAACCTTGACTAGGGACCTGAGTATATCCCTTTGCCACTAAGCAAGCTTTCAATCGATCTACCTATCCATCAGGACACACCTTAACATTGAATATCCACCTACAACCAACAACAGATTTCCTAGGAGGGAGAGTAACAAGCTCCTAGGTATGATTAGATTCTAAAGCTGACATTTCGTCAAGTATTGCCTGTCTCCACCCTAAATAGGATAATGCTTCTTGGATAGTTTTTGAAATAGAAACAAATGCAAGTGCAGTAACAAAAGTATAATAGGTAGGAGATAACTGATGCTAAGATACACAACTATAAATAGCATAAGGGTTTACGGGTTTAACGATTACCTTTACGGATGCCAATGGGAAAAGCAGGAGATGAAGCCGGAGCAGGGGTGGAGGCGCTTGGAATAGGCACTGAATATCATGGTCTTTACTATCTTCATCCTTCCACTTCTTCTCTATGTGTTACTACTGAATCTCCTGATCTTCTACATCGTCTCCTAGGTCATCCAAGTTTATCCAAGTTGAAGAAAATGGTGGCCAGTATTTCTCATTTAGAGTCCTTACAATGTGAAGCTTTTCAGTTAGGAAAAAATGTTAGAGTTTCTTTTTCCAGTCGTATTAGTAACCGAGCCATGTCTCTTTTTGATGTTGTTCATTCTGATGTGTGAGGTCCTAGTTGGATTCCTTGATACAAACTTGAATATGACATTCTTATTATTACGTGGAAAGAATACACATGTATATATAGGTCTAAGCCTCCTAATCAATAAACTAAAACAGGAAAGATTTGATACAATAATATCTTAATTGATACTACTAATCTTATAATAAAATAATATCTCAACAGTCATCACCATAAACTACCGCCAACAACTGCCACTTTTACCATCACCGATCACCACCATCTATCATCAATCACCATTACTTACTAGTGTGAGACCCGTGATGTTGAGTTTTAATCTCATTAGCGAGGGCCAATAAGGACCTTATATGGATAACTCCTATTTTAAATGTTCATCATTTCTCTCAACTGATTGGTGGTTTATATAGGATTATTGGTATAATTTAAGCCCATAAAATCCATTTATAATACATTACAACCTTTGCTCCCTTCTTTGTACAAGACTATTTATTGAAATTTAAGTCACATGTCTCCTAGTTTGAGACCAACCACTTATTTCCATTAAGAAGACTTAAGTCCTCTGAAATTCGAGTATAGACCTGTTCCAAGAAATTATCCAAAATGTACACAGTCACCCAAAAAAGCTCGCGGGGGTGAAATGTTCAAGGAGAAAAATATTGATCTCGCCCAATCTTATTACTTTTACGTCTTAGTAATTAACACGGCCTATTAATTTTAAACGAGATGTGCACATCTGATCTTATTGTTATTTTAGTGATGTGTTTTAGGTATCAATTGTTGTGTAACACTTGTATAAATCTCTTAGAGGCATCCTCATCTTTGATTGATGAAAGTTAATGAAATTTTTTATTCTCACCCTCAATTACTCTCTCTCTCTCTCTAATTCTCTCTTCTCTCTCGCTATCTTCTTCTGCACATACCCTAAACCCCCATTGTTCACCAATTGTGAGATTGTATGTTCAAACAGTTTTTGACACAACCAAAGCTTGTTATTCTATGGTGGGATCCCTTTATCATAGCATGAGTTGGTTATAGTCTAACTCTTGCTTATGTTGTTCTTTCCGAAGTGCAGTTAGGATCTTCCAAAGCGAGATACCGTAATATACATAATCTTTTAGTAGTTATTCTTTACCATGTTTTTCTATTTGTTATGGTTTCTAAGTGTTAATTATTTTCATATTATTTGATTCGCATTCATATCAATACTTATTACTTCTTTGTCTATGTTCATGCATTTAATCATTAAGGTGATTGTGGGTGCGTTGTGTTTTAAGTTATCTCATTTTACCATGTAAATTGGCATTTTAGTATATTTCTACTTATTTAATGTATTTTTATCATATGGTAGATGTTTTCATGCATCATGTTAGTTCTAAACATGTTTAACATGTAATTTTACAACTTTCAATTCATTATTTTTGAATGAATTGAATCTAATGATCTTTTAAATCAATTCAAAATAAAATATTTAAAATAAAATATTCAAATATTAAAGTAAAATATTTATTTTTCTGTTCCACTTTTTTCACTCAACTCCACTCTATTTATTTTAAAATATTCAAACATAATTGTTAAATAAATAAATAAAAACCAATAACCTTTACATTTAGAAAAGATGTTAATGTTAGATTCCACTTTGTTTCATTGTTATTTAATGGACTTTGGTTTTATATTATTGCTATTAATTTTATCATGCCTGGGTTTACATGATTACATCTTATATATTTTTTATTTGGAATGGGAATCGATCTCCTAATTTCTCTTCCACAATACAATTTTTATTAATTGACTTCTTTTATTTTTTTAATATTCTTTTACGTACACTCAAGAAATAAACTTATATATATATATATATATATATATATATATATATATATATATATATATATTACTTTTTATGTAAATTTTTTTGTCTAATGAGTATATTAAATTTTAAAAATAAGTATAAAAGGTGAAATATATGTATAGAAAAGATCATTTCATGATAGCACAAAAAAATATTAAGGAAAGAAAAACTTTGGCAAGAAGATCCTCTCGCTCCTTTCTTATTCTTAATCGTTGGAGAAGATCTTACGAGTTTAGTGAAGAAGGCAGCGGAGCTGGACCTTTTTAAAAGCTTCAAAATTCACGACGACTTTGATTTTAATATCCTTCGATACCCATTTTGCCCAACAAATTTTTTGCTCTTGTTTAATCTCATGTTGTTAAATAAATGGAGATGGTGATCATAACAATGTTTGGTCCAGCGTATAATCATATATATATATATATATATATATATATATATATATATATGTTAGAACAAGATTTGTTGTGATCAATATTCTTAGTTTTGATGATAACAAGGATATGAATTTTGTGTGAGATAATGTGGTACTCTAATACACTGCAATTTCCTTTTCAGGAAATATATAAAGAGTATGCACAAATCAGCGCTCAGAAGCTTTATCTCAGAATGCAACATCAGAACATGGTCTGGCAAGACATCAGAAGATGGTCAAAGCAGAATCAGAACATGGGTCTATGGAAGCATCAGAAGAACTTGAGATCAGAAGCAGAAGCACTGAAGTTCTCATGGTATCACGCTCAGAAGCACTTCAAGGTCAGAAGACAAGAAGATGCTCTGCACCAAGCTGTTTGACTCTGATGATATTCAAACGTTGTATACACAAACATCAGATCAGAAGGAAGTACAAGATGGCAGGCTACGCTGACTGACAAAAGGAACGTTAGAAGCTATTAAAGGCAACGTCAGTAGACACAGCGTGAACAAGGCTCGAGGTAGTTGACAAAAGAGTGAAACTTTAAATGCAATGCTGTACGGAATACGCAAAGCATTAAATGCTCCCAACGGTCATCTTCTCAAGTGCCTATAAATATGAAGTTCTGATGAGAAGCAAGGTTACCAATTCTGAATGAACTTATTCTGAAAAACTTGCTGAAACGCTGTTCAACTCAAAGCTCAGAAACTTCATCTTCATCAAAGCTCACTACATTGTTGTTGTAATATATTAGTGAGATTAAGCTTAAACTTTAAGAGAAATATCACTGTTGTGATTATAGCTTTTCAGAAGCATTGTAAAACTCTTATTTGATTACATTAATTTGTAAGTAACTAGAGTGATCAAGTGTTGATCAGAATACTCTAGGAAGTCTTAGCTTGTGTCTAAGCAGTTGTAATTAGAGTGATCACGTGGTGGTCAGGATACTCTAAGAAAGTCTTAGCTTGTGTCTAAGCATTTGTTCCTGGAGTGATCAGGTTGTGATCAGGATACTCTAGAAGACTTAGTCGCAGACTAAGTGGAAAACCATTGTAATCTGTTGCGATTAGTGGATTAAATCCTCAGGTGAGGTAAATCACTCCGTGGGGGTGGACTGGAGTAGTTTAGTTAACAACGAACCAGGATTAAAATAACTGTGCAAATTGTTTTTATCGTTCAAGTTTTTAGACTACACTTATTCAAACCCCCCCTTTCTAAGTGTTTTTCTATCCTTCAATATATATAGGGGATTGTTCCTCATAAAGTACTATGTCCGAATGGATTATAATCCAACACTTTGGATTCCTTGTGGTGGCAGGGGTGGCCCTGAGCACGGGCTCGCGGGGCGGGAGCCCAGGGCCCCATAATTTTAGGGGCACCAAAAAACTTTTTTTTTACCTTTATATATACTAAAATAGAATTTTCTAATATAAAAATTGTTAGAATTTTATTTTTGAAAAATACTGACTAACAAAATTATAGGGAAAAGTTAAAATTAATAAAAGAATATAATTTCTCATAAATAATATATAGAATAGAATAAAATCAATTAGAAGTTACTAGAGAAGTCTTGACAGTTGAATCAAAACACGACGTTTCTCTTGATTTTCATGGTGAAATTTTGTTTGAAGAATTGAAAGTTACTAGAGAAGTCTTAATAGTTGAATCAAAATCAAGTTATATGATATTGAGTTCTTTAAATACTTTTAATTGTTTTCCTAATGCACACATAGTTTGTAGAATAATATTGATAATTCTTATTAGCATTGCATCTGTTGAAAGAAGTTTTTCTAAATTAAAATTATTAAAATCTTATTTGAGATCTACTATGTCACAAGATAGATTGAATAGTCTTGCGTTGATTTCAATTGAAAATATTTTTTTGAAAAACCTTGATTATGAACAAATTATTAATGATTTTGCAAGAAAAAATGCAAAGAGAATGGTATTTAAATAATTTTAAAGATTTGGTCAATTTTTGTATAGGAAAAAATATCGTATCAAGAAGAAGAAGAAGAATAACAAGAAGAAAAAGTAAAAAAAGAATAAGTCTCTTTATAGTGATTTGTGTTTTGATGTAGTATAAACATCAATTCAAAGATCCATACTTGTATTCTTTTTGCACAATGTCAAATAAAAATGTGTTTTTATCTAATTATTTTTGTTATCCTTATGTATTTATTGTTAAAAAAAAATTGGGGCACCACTCTTTTGATTCGTCCAGGGCACTCAAATTCAAAGGACCGGCCCTGTGTGGTGGAAAGATCTTCTCCTTAACGATTTCGTTGAAAAAAGAGAACTAAACTGGTTCAGAATCCTTTCAAAGTGAGAGTTGGTTAATGGTGAATCAATCTATTTTTGGAATGATGTCTAGTGCAACATCAAGGCGTTAAAAGCGGGATTCTTTGATATGTTTTTGTTGTCACAAGATAGAAATGGTAAGGTCTGCAACATGGGCGAGTGCATTGACAATTTTTAGGCATGGAATTTACGATGGGTCAGGCCCCTCGATGCAGAGGGGATATTGTGAGTCGACGATCTCAAAAGGTGAGTTAGTTTGGTCATTGTTCAGAAGCAGATGCATGAAAGATTATACTAGATATCAAACCAACTTCTAACATATTCTATGAGCTACAAATACGTTGAGCTTTGTAAATTCAGACTGGGTTCGAAGCAAGACAACAACTTCATCACTGTTCTAAGTAAAAAAAATGTTCGGTTGGCGCTTATTGCAAGATAGACTTACAACTCGGTTTTATGACATGGAGGTATTTTTAGAAGTAATCATCAAATTTGTTGTGTACTTTGTTTCAATCAATTTGTAACGCATAAACATTTATTCTTCTCATGTTAGTTTGTCAAATCTATTTGGAATGCAATTTTCACTTAGTTAAATTGGTTTCCAAAATCTTGGGAGGATGATGACGTTCGAAACTTTACTACAATCAACATCTTCAGTGCCTTTAAATACCACAGGCTCTCACTTGTGTTTTTGCTATCTACTTGCTGGAACATATGTCTTGAGAGGAAAACTATTATCTTTAAAGGAAATATAGTCAATTTGTCAGAGATTGTTAACAACATCAAACATACTTCTTAGGTGTGGGTGTATTTTTTAGGCAGGATGGAGAATAAACCTTCCTTATGTGATTGGTTCAATTGCCTCCTTCTTGTATTCATAGATTGTAACCTGACTTTGCTATGAATTTAAGTTCCCTTGTATTCACTTTAATTCAAGTTTCTTGCTTAGCAAAAAATGAAATGATAAAAATTATACCAATTGTAGCCTAAACATTAAATCGAATGTGGCCTATTCAAATAGTCAACATAATTTGTTGCCTAATCATTGTCTTTTGTTTTTACAATGGTTTTCTGCCTTTCAGCAACACTTCTCAAACAAATATTATAGTGATATGCTACAAAACATGGTGCATTAGGAAGAATCCTTCCAAATAAGGTCAATGAAGTTTTTAAAAGGTCCCGCAAAAATGCATAAGGAGAATTGAGAATTTCTCTCTTCTTTCTAAAGCTACTTCTGTTCAAGAGGACTTTTAATAAATTCAGGATTGCTACACGTTTAAGGATTAATTTTTCCAAGTCAAAGGCCCTCTTTATGTATACCCCTAAAAAAATATTAAAATATATATTTAATTTTCTCCATCAGTAACACTGATTCCTTATACATGTATTTTCAGGTTCCCCAATGTTAGCTAGAAGAATTAAGGACTTAATTACATTATGGACAATTTAATGTTAGATTGGCTTTGCAGAAGAACAAACCTCTCAACAACTCAGAGAGATTAGCTTTAGATTTTTTTTGCTTATATTTACTCTTAAGTATTACATGTAAATGAGTTGGCTTTCATTAAGCATTTTCTCTAAAGATTGATCAAATGACAAAGAAGTTCTAATAAATGGATTTTAAACAGTTGGCTTTCATTAAGCATTTTCTCCAAAGATTGATCAAATGACAAAGAAGTTCTAATAAATGGATTTTAAACAGTTCCCCCTCTGATTGTGTGATATGTTGTAAGCATGCTTTTGATAAAATGGAAACTCGGTATCCAGCTCTTAACACCGTCCACCTGTAGGAGAGTAATTCAAGGCAAAACACTGTATAGCATAGCATGGCTCATCAAGCGAGCCCTTGAAAAGAGCATACTCTTAATTCCCAAATCTTCGCCAAAATGTCAACCCTTGGGCTCCCAATAGGTGCCATTTTCGAACAACTATCCTTAGTACTGACAGCACAACTGCTGCAATGCCTACTGCTACACTTTCCTGTGGATCAATCATCCATTAAGTAGCAGGTGCATCCAATTACATTTTGCATCGGCTCCACATTGTACCTCTACACCATATAATTTTAATACACCACAACCTGCAGGCTAGCATCACAAAATGGACCTGCTGCGAGGAAGATAGTGATGACGAAGGTACACTGAATATTGGCATGCCCGACACCCTTATATAGTTAAATATCAAATAATTAACTGTCATAGATCTTCCGCTAACCAAACTTGCCTACTTTGCAGACAAAATCAAAACCAACCAAAAAAACTTGTATATTTGAATGCTTAGAAAATATCATAAGTAAAAGCCAACAGAGTTAAAAAGCATGAAACGGCAGGCACTAAACCATACAGGTACCTCTTGGAAAATTTTTACATCCTCAAAATCTATAACACCAAACAGACCACAGAATAATCAGATATTTTAACTTTGAAGATACATAATCCTAATTATGTGACAATTTTCAAGAACAATGCTATATAAGCGAAAACCCAAAGCCTCCAAGATAGTATATTACATAATCATCTCATGAAATAGAATCATACCTCAAAGTCATGCCATTCTATGCCAAATCACTTTCCAAATTCAAAACACACTGCATATTGTTAGAACCAATAATTACTAAGAAAACTCTAGATTTTGATATGACCTCTGATCTCAAGGCACTATGCAGCAATATCATACATTTTCAGTTCTATAAGACCGTCAGTAGTTTCGGTATTTTTGAGTTTTCATAGCATTGAAGCACAACCAAACGATAAATTTAAATTTTAAAGGAAACATAACAAATTAAATTTAAGTTTTATGACAAATTAAAACGTAAATTTTAACTCTTTTAGCCAAATTACAATTAAATAGATATTTTAATTACAATAATTGACATTTATAAACATTAAATAAAAAATTAAAATAATGGTTGTTAATGATTTAATTGACTATATATATATATATATATATATATATATATATATATATATATATATATATATATATATATATATATATATATATATATATATATATAATTGTCTTTTATTACACTAACTTTTAAATAAATTTTTCCTTATTATTTTTTATTTGTGAACATATTTTCATATTACCTTCCTACTCTCTTATACACAATTATTATTAACTAATAATAATTTTGAATTATTAGAATTGTTTGTTATAGAAGCGGCAGACTAAGAATGCTTCTGTTTTAAAACTTTATAATTATTGAAATATTAAATTATTCCTAATCTTATTAATACAATAACACACAATTTTAAGAATTTTTTAGGAATTTTTTTCATAAAAAATACTAAAATATAACGTTTTCTTTTTTTTTTAAAGCTTAAATTTACGTTTTTTTAAGGTAACTTCTACTAATATTATTCTCTTATATAATTTTATCTTAGTTTAAAATTAATTTCGATCCATTTTTGTTTTAATCAATATTTTATAAAAATTAAAAATTAAAAATGGGAACATTCTTAATCTGCCACATCTTTAACAAATAATTTTATTAATTAAGCATTAACTATTAATTTTAACTATGAATAATTTAATATTTGATAAATAAAAGATGAAATTATATAAGATAATATTATTAGTAGAAAATATTCTAATATGATGATGTAATTGCTATAACTGTTAACATTAATAAAATAGTTTAATATACTAATAATAAAATAAATATCAATACTATAATTTTTAATTCTGAAAAATCAGTGCATCGCACGGGTCAACGATCTAGTTGATTTAAATCCTAATATTATTAAAAGCTCTCAATTCTTACAAAGAGAGATCAAATTACACCAATACTTTACACTCATTGACAACCTTTGATTTTATTTTAATCCAATGGTTTGAAATGACTAATTAGTGGCTCATGATTCTTACTTAAAATAGTTTTATTCTATTTTTGGTAATAAATAATTTTGATTTTATTAAATTATAATTTATTCTTTTTCTCATAAAATTATTAAGATCTCTCCTAATTTTCTAACAATTAAATCACTCTTCAATTTTTTATAAAAAAAGGTGATTATAAATATTTCTTAAAAAATTTAAATCAAGATTCTTAGTAAAAAAATTAACTTTTTCTTATTTTAAAATATGTCAAATTTATAGTGTATTTTAAGTAAATATAATCTAAATTTATTTACATAGAAAATAGAAAAAATTGTTTAAAGTTAAAAAAATGTGATTATAATATTTTTTTTATGTATTTACCTTAAATATTTCTTTTTATATAATAAATACAAAACGTTGAGTTTTATTTTAATTGTTCATTATTATAAAATAAAAAAATTACCTTAAATATAATATATTTATGTAACATGTTTTCTATATATCAACCATCAATAACACAACAAAAGAAAGCACAAAGTGAAATTCTACGCAATGGCTTCTTATCATTGTCGAGTTTGGTGGATTTTGTTGGCTGCTTTTGTTTTGGTTTCAGGTAATAATAAGAAGATGTTCCGTTGATTTTTGTAATACTATTAATTAGCCATCAAGATTTGAAATGACAGGCTATTAATTTTTGTTGCAGGATTGACAAGTAGTACGGTTGATCCTCCAGGATGGGTGTGCGCTTGGAGATGCACAAATGAGAAAGATGGTGAGCAAGTGTGCAATGATTTCTGCGCTAATAATTTTAAGCTTAAAAAACGTGGTACATGTTTAGATCCCGTACCAGATCCTGAACCTAGTAGGCGTTGTTGCTGTCACTCATAGACTAATGTAATTCTACTCTTCTATTCGTCTTAATAAATAAAAGCCATATCAATTGTTTCAAAGGTTTTTAAAACTCAAATGTCTCCCAAATCCCATTGAACCTCTTTTGCAGCTTCTGTCTTTTTGACATGTATGGATCAACACATACTCATAATTTTTGTGTTTATTCAAGGTACCTCTTATTTCATATGATTTTTCATAATTTTATTTAATTTTAATTACATTTTCATATATTCTACTAATTTATTACCCTCTCATATTTCTCCATCTTTTCTGATTAACAACATTTTCTTATAAATCATAAATTTAGTAATTGTTATAGACTAATATAATCTTTTTTTTCTTCAATTTTCATTCAATTTTTTTTTTATATTTTCAGATATTCTACCATTTATTATCCTCTCATATTTTTCTCTCTTTTTTCAATCAACCATTTTTTAAATATTTTTTCATTTTATTTTCTGATATTCTTTCAATTTTTATTATATTTTCAGATATTCTACCTATCTATTTGTTACCCTCTCATATCTAATTTTTTTTCTTTTTTTTAATCAACATTTTTTCTAAAAAACTAAAACATGAATCACATACTTAGTAATTATTATAAAATAATATAATTATTTTTCATTTAGAATTTTTTTACTAAAACATTTAAAATATTTGAAAAACATATTTTTTTTCATTTTTCTATGATGTATAATATTTTTTTCGTACATAATTTAATATAATAAATTTGATTCGATTACACACCAAATCAATAATTACTAATTCGGTTTCAACATCTATTAAAAATTAAAAACTTTTTAATTAATATTAACATCTATTTAAAACGGTGACAAATTTTATTTTTCAATTTTTGTTATATTTTCAGATATTCTACCCATTTATTATCCTCCCCCATATATTTTTTTTAATCAACCATTTTTCTAATATTTTTTCATTTTATTTTCTGTTTTTCTTTCAATTTTTGTTATATTTTCAGATATTCTACCCATTTGTTACCCTCTCATATCTCTCTCCTTTTTTTTCTTTTTTTTTTAATCAACATTTTTTCTAAAAAACTAAAACATTTTCCAATGAATCACATACTTAGTAATTATTATAAAATAATAATATTATTTTTCATTTAGAATTTTTTTTATAAAACATTAAAAATATTTGAAAAACATAATATTTTTCCTGATTTTTCTATGACATATAATACTTTTTATGTACATAATTTAATGTATTGAATTTGAGTCGATTACACACCAAATTAATAATTACTAATTCGGTTTCAATATCTATAAAAAATTATTAACTTTTTAATTACCTTTCATATTTCACTTCTCCACTATAAAAATAACACAATTAAGATTCTTTATTTTTCTTCTTATTCCACAATTTAGAGGCTGATTTTATCAATATGGAGTGACTATGATATAATTTGTATTATTTTATTTTGGTTGATTTATGTCTTCTTCTTTTTTTTTGTTGATTTAAAGTACTAAATCTAAATATAGGATTAAATATGTTTTTGGTCCCTAAAAATATTTCATTTTAATCCCTATTAAAAAATTGAAATATATATATGTCATTTTTTGAAATATTTTTCCTTTAGATTTTCTTTTATGATACATTAAGAATAGTTGAAAAACATAATATTTATCTTTTTTTTTTTCATTTTTCTATAACATATAATACTTTTTCATGTACATAATTTAAATAATTTAATATATTGAATTTGAGTCAATTACACACCTAATCAATAATTTCTAATTCAGTTTCAACATCTATTAAAATTATTCACATTTTAATTACCATTACAACTGAGTCACGATATAAAAACCACATTAAAAACAATAAATTTAATTATTTCAATTTAACATATAATTTAGTAACAATATTTGAAATATTTAAAACTCAAACTTAAAATTAAATCATTAATTAAAAGTAATATTTAATTTTCATTAATAAATTAGAGTAAAGTACAAATAAATAAAATTTTAATTATTTTGCTGCCAAAAAACATTTTTAATTGTTTATAAATCTATTTACACTAGTGCAAAATAGTAATATAATTTTAAAATTTACCCCCGAAATACTAAAAATGGGGTGTAAATAAGAAATACAGTGGCAATTTCGTAAATAAAATGTCATTTTAAATTTATCACGTAATAATATACACCCTATTTTTTAAAAATACATGTAAATTAAAAATATTATTATAATCAAATTTCTATTTACTCCCGTTAAACTTAAAACGGGTGTAAATTAAATAAATTAAAAAAAAAATTACACATTAAGTGAATATTAATGGGTGACGACATGCAATATTTTCTTCGATCAAATCATCACATCCGCAATCTCTCTGAAACCCAAATCTTCATCGCTCATCGCACACACAACCTCTCTGAAACCTCAATCATGAAATCGTCTTCATCGCTCTTCTCATCACACATTCATTCTCTCTTCTCTCGTCGCTCGACCATTTGCTCATTTCACAAGGACATTGCACAAGTCGATGAATGTGGGTAGTAGTGACGACATGCACGATGAAGAAACCTGACAAAACTTTCAGTGCAGAGTTTGGATTCAACCAGAGCTTTTTCGCGGTTAAGATTTTGCATTCGAGCCAAATTTTTTGTACAGGTTTGTTTTGATTTCAAATTGACTTTTGTTTCAGTTTAGAATTTGAATTACGTTTTATGTTCAGAATTGGTTGCATTTTGGAATTCTTGTATTTTTTGTTGGTGATTTTAGTATCATCAATGCATTTTGGTAGTAATGTGATTTACTATAGGCCAATGCAATTATGCGTTAAGTTTGAAACGAGTTAGGGTAGTGCGGAGTGCACGCTCGTCGAGCCAAACGTGTAATTGAATATGAGTAATAGAAACGGGGTTCCAAGGGGCGTAGCCCCTGGCGGGGTGCGGGGCAGCGCCCCGTCGGGGTCCAAGGGGCGGAGCCCCTGGCGGGGTGCGGGGCAGCGCCCTGCCGGGGTCCAAGGGACATAACAATTCGGTTTGAATAGTTGCACCCGTTCCAACAGACATAACTGTTTCCGAAAAGGTGTGTCCTTTCGTCTCTATTATTGGTCTCCTATATAAGGAGTCTTTTGGTCTCAATTTGGTTTACGAAATTACACACTTCCTCTCTACATTCTGATCTGTTCTCCATTGTCAGAAACAGATCGTTCTTCAAGAATTATCCCCGCAAAGATTTCGTGAACCCAGACAAAGAATAGGGTCGAAATACTTTGTTCGGAAAGTGAACAAACACGATTCTTGAAGATATCCAGGATTATCATACCATATATCTAACAAACGAACAAAGTATTCTTTCTGATAATCATGGCTGGAGGAGGAAGCACCGTGAAGGAGATGACTAAAAGTTTCGGAAAATTGGACAAGTTTCAAGGACAAGACTTTAGGCGTTGGCAGAAGAAGATGCATTTCATGTTAACAACGTTGAAGGTGGTGCACGTCTTGTCTACACCAATTCCAGAACTTGAGGAAGATGACACGGTTGAAAATCTGAGACACCGATCAAAGTGGGAGAACGACGACTACATATGCAGAGGGCACATTCTTAACGGTATGTCTGATCCCTTATTTGATATTTACCAAAACGTGGAATCTGCAAAGGAATTGTGGGATTGTCTCGAAGCCAAGTACATGGCAGAGGACTCATCCAGAAAAAAGTTCATGGTGACTGATTTCAACAATTACAAAATGGTTGAATCGAGGTCTGTCATGGAACAATTCAATGAACTCCTCCGAATCCTTGGACAGTTCACACTGCATGGATTGAAGATGGATGAAACAATATCTGTCTCAAGCATCATAGACAAGTTGCCTCCTTCATGGAAGGATTTCAAACACAATCTGAAACATGGAAAAGACGAACTGTCTTTGTTCCAACTTGGAAGTCACTTGCGCATAGAGGAATCTCTACGAGCGCATGAGGATAACAAAGGAAAAGGCAAAGAAATTGCTGGGCCCTCGGTTAATATGATCGAAGAGGGTGGTAAGAACGATTACAACAAAAACAAAGGAAAGAAACGTGCTTTCAATAACAAAAAAGGCAATTTCGGTGTTAACAAGAAACCGAAACTAGAATGCTGGAAGTGTGGCAGAACAGGCCACTTCAAGAAGGATTGCCGTTTCGATAAAAAGCACAACAACGCGAACGCAAGTGGTTCAGGAAAGGGGTCTAAGGACCAATCCGAAAACCAAGGTCAGAAATCAATTTGTGATTTGAATAGTTTGATTAAACATTCGGTTTCACTAACTTCTGAGGCATTTTATGTGCAGGATGATGCTATCGCGTGGTGGATTGATTCTGGCGCCACAACACATGTTTGCAAGGATCGTTTCTGGTTCAAGAATCTTGTTCTAGTGGAAGATGGTTCTGTTCTATACATGGGAGATGATCATTTCGCTCCCGTTGAAGGCAAAGGAAACGTGGTGCTAGAATTCAGTTCTGGAAAGACTATTACTTTGTTTAATGTATTGTATGTTCCTAAGTTACGTAAGAATTTAATTTCTGGTCCTGTATTGAATAAGCTTGGATACAAGCAAGTGTGTGAATCCGATAAATATATTTTATCGAAGTCTGGTGTGTTTGTAGGATTTGGTTATTATAATAATGGAATGTTTATGATGAATTTGAATGGAGTTCCTAAAGATTCTGATTCTATATTTATGTCTTCTTCGAATGTTATCAATTTTTCGTTATGGCATGCTCGTTTAGGACATGTACATTATAAAAGAATGCATGAAATGTCTAAAGACGATTTAATTCATGTTTTTAATGAAAATAACGAAAAGTGTAAAACTTGCTTGTTAACAAAGATCACTAGGCAACCTTTTAAAAGTATAACAAGGAAATCTGTCATTCTTGAGTTAATACATAGTGATTTATGTGATTTGCATTCTACTCCATCATTAGGGAATGAAAAATATTTTGTCACTTTCATTGATGATGCATCGAGATTCTGCTATGTTTATTTGTTGCACGCTAAGGACGAAGCCTTAGATAAATTCAAAATTTATAAAACTGAAGTTGAAGTGCAACGGAATGTAATGATTAAAACATTACGCACCGATAGAGGTGGTGAATATTATGATCCTGTATTTTTCCAATCCGTAGGAATCATTCATGAGACTACGGCACCTTATACACCTCAACAAAATGGTGTGGCTGAAAGGAAAAATAGAATTCTTACAGAAATGGTAAATGCCTTGTTATCTTACTCTGGTTTGAGTGAAGGGTTTTGGGGAGAAGCTATGTTAACGGCTTGCTATTTGTTAAATAGGGTTCCTAATAAAAGGAACAAGACTACCCCATATGAACTTTGGTATAAGAAACGACCCAACTTAACATTTCTACGTGTTTGGGGTTGTAGGGCCGTGGTTAGACTCCCGGATCCAAAAAGGAAAACTTTGGGCGAAAAGGGTGTAGCTTGCATCTTTGTTGGATATGCTGAACACTCCAAGGCTTATAGGTTTTATGTTATAGAACCTAATGACTCGATTTCTATTAACACAATTATAGAATCAAGAGATGCCATATTTGATGAGAATTGTTTCTCTTCTATACCTAGACCAAAGTTATCTATACCTAATTCGGACGAATCTCTAAGGGATGATCATTCATATGATGTGCCAAGTGAGACACTTGAACCCCGTAGAAGCAAAAGAGCAAGAAAAACTAGATCTTATGGATCTGATTTTCAACTATATTTAGTTGAGGGATCAAAGGATCAGATTGAAACTCAATACTACTATTGCTATAGTATAGAGGAGGATCCAAGAACGTATGATGAAGCTGTGAAATCTCGAGATTCTAATTTTTGGAAAGAAGCAATTGATGAAGAGATTGGTTCTATCATGGAAAATAATACTTGGGTATTATCTGATTTACCACCAGGCTGTAAACCATTGGGTTGCAAATGGATCTTCAAAAAGAAGATGAAAGTCGATGGTACAATTGACAAGTTTAAAGCTAGATTAGTTATCCAAGGCTTCTGACAAAAAGAAGGGATTGATTATTTCGATACCTATGCTATGGTTGCCCGTATCACTACTATTAGATTGTTGATTTCCTTGGCGGCTATTCATAATCTAGTGATTCATCAAATGGATGTCAAAACAGCATTTCTGAATGGTGATTTGGAAGAAGAAGTGTACATGAAGCAACCTGAAGGTTTTGTAATGCCTGGTAATGAGCATAAAGTTTGTAGGCTAGTTAAGTCGTTGTATGGGCTGAAACAAGCTCCGAAGCAGTGGCATCAAGAGTTTGATGAGGTTGTTTTGTCTAATGGTTTCATTCTAAACCAAGCTGACAAATGTGTATATAGCAAATTTGATACATCCGGTAAAGGAGTTTCCATTTGTCTATATGTTGATGACATGTTGATCTTTGGCACCGACCAAAGTCAAGTTGATAAAACAAAGGTTTTCTTGTCATCAAAGTTATCCATGAAGGATATGGGAGAAGCGGACGTTATTCTTGGTATTAAGATTAAACGGGAGAATAAGGGGATTGTAATTACGCAATCTCATTACATTGAGAAAATACTCAAGAAATTCAATTATGAAAATTGTTCTCCGGTAAGTACTCCCATGGATCCAGGAGAAAAGCTTATGCCAAATACAGGTAAACCTGTGGATCAACTCGAATACTCAAGAGCTATAGGCTCTTTGATGTATGCTATGATTAGCACTAGACCGGATATTGCTTATGCGGTTGGAAAGTTGAGCAGATTTACTAGTAATCCTAGTAAACATCATTGGCATGCAATAACTAGGGTATTCAAGTACTTAAAGGGTACTATGAATTATGGATTGTCATATATGGGATTTCCTTCGGTGTTAGAAGGTTATACGGATGCTAGTTGGATAAATAATGTTGAAGATTCATCCTCTACAAGTGGATGGGTGTTCTTGCTTGGGGGAGGTGCCATCTCATGGGCTTCCAAAAAGCAAACATGTATAACTAGTTCCACAATGGAATCTGAGTTTGTAGCATTAGCTGCTGCTGGTAAAGAAGCAGAATGGCTAAGGAACTTGGTATATGAGATTCCGATATGGCCTAAACCGATATCACCAATTTCAATCCGTTGTGATAGTAGTGCCACACTGGCTAAAGCATACAGTCAAATATACAATGGAAAGTCTAGACATTTGGGTATTAGACATAGTATGATTAGGGAATTAATCATGAATGGGGTGATATCTATTGAGTTTGTTCGGTCGCAACAAAACTTAGCTGACCACTTGACGAAGGGGTTAGCAAGAGACTTAGTAAAGAAGTCGGTAATTGGGATGGGATTAAAGTCCATTTAAATCTATTAGTTATGGTATACCCAATTCCCTTCTAATACAATGTTAGAAGCAGAATTCAATGTGGAAAGATCATAGTTAAAGATTGGAGCAATTGTGTTTATCTTCCCAAGGTATGTGCTCAGACCTGCAAGTGATGGCTAGGTTGAAGTATATCTTCTTAATGGTTCTTTTGAAAAATTGTGAATGCAGGTTGATAAGTGCCAAAATGTACTTATTTTGTGTATGTAAATAGTGGCACTTATTGATACTTTTGTTAATACCGTTTGAGTAATTCCCCGTTTTGTGTATAAATACGTATACTTTGTGAATAGTTGTATTTTCATATACTTTTATACCATTTGATAGTTTTTCCTTTGCTTTTATAGGTATTCATGCTTATTGGAGCCTTGAAGAATAAAGTGTCAAAGGCATGGCTTCGATTTCGTAGTTTTGGTGAAAGCCCGCTTAGCCACCATCAAGCGGACTTCCATAGGCTCAAAATAAGGATGACCAAAATCATCATTTTGGGTTCCATTCATTCATTATTGGATAGAGCATTGAATAAGCTTTCCAACGCTTCGAACCGGGCGCAATTCGGAGTTACGGTTCTCGAGTTATGGCGAAAACAAAATCTGGTTTTTAGCAGACTCCGCTAAGCGGACTCTGTTCCGCTCAGCGGACCTGCGGATTTTCAGACTTGTTAAAAAGGGGGAAAATCACATTTTTAGGTTATGGGTTGGGTATTTTTGAGTCCCAACACCATCAACTTCATTCTTAGATCAAAATTAGCTTAGAAAACAACTTCGGAGGTTGCATAAGGATGATCGGGGGTGGATTGAGCGTCGAACGGAGCTGACAAACCGGGAGATTTTCGGTTCATTTCTCTTCTTCTTTGTGTATTTCTCTTTGGTTGGGTTTTGTTTGTATAGTTACTCGAATCTTATGTATATTTACCGATTATAATGTTATATTTAACTTGCTTTACGAATCTGTGTTGATGTTATCCTGGATTTTTGCTCTATGCTGGGGATTTGGGGTGCTTTAGAGATAAACTTCTTGAATCCTTATCTAGGATGATAATCTGTTGGTTCTGAACTCTAGAGATAGATTTAGAGCTAGCATCCACTGTTTGTATCTGTTCTTAATGCTTTTGTGTTTGAGCGGCGCGCGAGAGATCGCCGACGCGAGAACACGAATGTTCTCGTGACTTTGCGTTAGAGATAACCTTAGTTGTGAGATGATCTCGTTTGTGCTCCAGAGATGGACGCTTATGTGAGAGATACGTGATGACATAGATGGGTATCGTAGGTTGAGTATAACGGGTTGGTAAGTGTATGTGAAGAGTGAATATATTAACATTCCTGATAAGTTATTTCTCTTCTAAGAATGTGTTTATTCTTTTCCTGTCTATATCTTTGTTTACTTTTTGCTCATTCAAACCGAAGCTCAAAACTGTAGAAACTGTTGAATTGCATCTCTCCATCTCTGCGGACGATAATTCCCGGATCAATATTTCCAAATCTTTTGTTGTTGCTTGCCCTATACTCGCATCAACAAAATGGCGCCGTTGCCGGGGATGGTTGTGAATTGCATGGCAATAGTTTCTGTGGTTTTGAGCTTTGTATATATCGTATATATTGTATAGTTTCACTTGTATATATACTTACTTGTACATGTTTACTTGTTTATGTTCACCATATAAGTTTACTTGTATATGTTACATATAGTTATACTTTTATTGGTGAATGTTGGTGAAACATATTGATCTCGGATTAGCTATTTCCTTACAATTCTTCACTTTTCAACTTGTGCATCCAACATTCACCAACTTTCTCTTTGTGTATGTTAATAGTTATATGTGTTTCATGTTTGTATATATGTGTTTGTTCATGTACATATTTGTATACTTGTGTTTTCCTTTATGTTCGTTTGATCATTGTATATATTTGCACTTGTAATGTTTGTTGAGTGGTTGGTTAGGACACTTTCTTTAGGCTTGTGCGATGAGACGTCACCATGGCATGATTGGAGGAAGCTACTTTCCAAACACCGAAACAATAAAGGCGTCGAGCTAACGACGTAAAATAAGCGCTTGTTGGGAGGCACCCCAACGGTTGTAAAGTTTTGGTTATTTTTATGTTTATGAGGTGTTTAGGTGAAGTGGAGAGGGCTGGAACACCTAATTTTGTTCTGGTTTTTCTAGTTTTTTCTGTGTCCGCTAAGCGGAACAGAGCTCGCTAAGCGAGCATAGCAGAATTTTGTTTTCTTGCTTTGTACCAGTGGGGTTCTATTCCACTTGGTTCACTCATTTTTCCCACTTTCACCAAGGTTGTTTAATAGTATATAATAGTTTTGTTTTTCTAATTCTTTTGTTGGTTTTTTGTACTCAAATTTTGTCCGGTAATTCAAAGATTTTTGAGGTGATTTTCCAAAGATTGAGTGTTTCAACTTGCGGATGTATGGTAGGATATTATTTTTGAAGTTGTATCACTCAAGGTAATTATTTATCGCTTTCTATAGCATAACATGTTTAGG
This sequence comes from Vicia villosa, assembly GCF_029867415.1. Classification (NCBI taxonomy): domain Eukaryota; kingdom Viridiplantae; phylum Streptophyta; class Magnoliopsida; order Fabales; family Fabaceae; genus Vicia; species Vicia villosa. The sequence continues at coordinate 24,816,611 of NC_081180.1, read as the reverse complement.
AAACTTTTCATTTGTACAATTACCATGCCATTCATTCTTTTTGCATTACTTGCTTATTGATTGAATCACTTTAGTTCCCAAACCATAAATGTGAGGAAGCTTTCCATTATTCATATATGCTGGAGGCCATAATCTTTGTTTTAACTAGATTTTATTATGCTTAATCTTTTTTTTATGTTGATTTTATGAAAGCATGAAAAGGATCAAGGCATTTTGTTTCATTTTGAGCACAACTACCAAAACCAAATAGTCAATTCACCTTGTGAGTGTGTGATCATTTGTTACCCCTTTTGAGCCTTTTTGTCAATGTCCATGTTGTTTTTGCTAAATGCTTATCTATGAGTGTTTAGTTCTCATTTTTGCATGGATGATTGATTCTTTTTTTTCTTGAACCCTCAACCATGATTTTTGGTATGAATTTTTACCTTGCCTTAGAAAGTAGGGAGTATTCATATGATGGTGTGGTTGAATTCAAGTTGGGGAGAGAAATGGTTGCTAATTATTTGGTTGTTGCTATGAAATTGAAAAGAAAAGAAAAAAATGTGAAAAGAAAAGAAAAGAAAAAGAAAGAAAAAAAATGAAAAAGTTTTGAAAAACAAAAAGAAAAGAGAAGCTAATAATTGTGCTAATAAGCATTGTGATTGGTTTGAGAAACTTGTGTTTAAGGAAGAAGTTTAATCGAGATTTTGTTGTTTGAATCTTTGGTGGATTGATCACTCCCTTAGGTTTAGGCAAGTTTTTGTTTCGATTAGCCTTAGGACATATCCCTTGTTTGTTAACCAATCCACATTACAACCTTGAAAAGCCCTTGTGATCTTGCTTTTGTATCTTCAATGTGATTTTTGGATGAATGCATAATTTAATCTTTTGTTTGCAAGATTGTTGGATGAGTGTTAAAAGTCCTTCACCTTTATGTGTTCTTCATTCATTGATGAATTTTTGCTAGGTGTGATTCATGATGTGAGCATGTATTGTGTTAGAATGTTTTGTATGCTTTTTGTACTTAGGATTCGTTTCGTTTACATGTTGTCGTTGTAGGATAGTGGTAAGTATTTACTTTGTTTATACGTTTTTGTATTGAGCCATACATTTGTTTTTGTTATTCAAAACTTGTTGATTCACAATTCTTTGGTTAATTACTTTTGATTCCTTGATTTATTTGACATTGTTTGAGGACAAACAAAGTTTCAAGTTGGGGAGAGTTTGATAAGTGCCAAAATGTACTTATTTTGTGTATGTAAATAGTGGCACTTATTGATACTTTTGTTAATACCGTTTGAGTAATTCCCCGTTTTGTGTATAAATACGTATACTTTGTGAATAGTTGTATTTTCATATACTTTTATACCATTTGATAGTTTTTCCTTTGCTTTTATAGGTATTCATGCTTATTGGAGCCTTGAAGAATAAAGTGTCAAAGGCATGGCTTCGATTTCGTAGTTTTGGTGAAAGCCCGCTTAGCCACCATCAAGCGGACTTCCATAGGCTCAAAATAAGGATGACCAAAATCATCATTTTGGGTTCCATTCATTCATTATTGGATAGAGCATTGAATAAGCTTTCCAACGCTTCGAACCGGGCGCAATTCGGAGTTACGGTTCTCGAGTTATGGCGAAAACAAAATCTGGTTTTTAGCAGACTCCGCTAAGCGGACTCTGTTCCGCTCAGCGGACCTGCGGATTTTCAGACTTGTTAAAAAGGGGGAAAATCACATTTTTAGGTTATGGGTTGGGTATTTTTGAGTCCCAACACCATCAACTTCATTCTTAGATCAAAATTAGCTTAGAAAACAACTTCGGAGGTTGCATAAGGATGATCGGGGGTGGATTGAGCGTCGAACGGAGCTGACAAACCGGGAGATTTTCGGTTCATTTCTCTTCTTCTTTGTGTATTTCTCTTTGGTTGGGTTTTGTTTGTATAGTTACTCGAATCTTATGTATATTTACCGATTATAATGTTATATTTAACTTGCTTTACGAATCTGTGTTGATGTTATCCTGGATTTTTGCTCTATGCTGGGGATTTGGGGTGCTTTAGAGATAAACTTCTTGAATCCTTATCTAGGATGATAATCTGTTGGTTCTGAACTCTAGAGATAGATTTAGAGCTAGCATCCACTGTTTGTATCTGTTCTTAATGCTTTTGTGTTTGAGCGGCGCGCGAGAGATCGCCGACGCGAGAACACGAATGTTCTCGTGACTTTGCGTTAGAGATAACCTTAGTTGTGAGATGATCTCGTTTGTGCTCCAGAGATGGACGCTTATGTGAGAGATACGTGATGACATAGATGGGTATCGTAGGTTGAGTATAACGGGTTGGTAAGTGTATGTTTGTGAAGAGTGAATATATTAACATTCCTGATAAGTTATTTCTCTTCTAAGAATGTGTTTATTCTTTTCCTGTCTATATCTTTGTTTACTTTTTGCTCATTCAAACCGAAGCTCAAAACTGTAGAAACTGTTGAATGGCATCTCTCCATCTCTGCGGACGATAATTCCCGGATCAATATTTCCAAATCTTTTGTTGTTGCTTGCCCTATACTCGCATCAACACAGGTACAAGATTAAAAGGATCACCTATGTGAGCATGAAGTTTTGCCGCTTCAAGAAGCTTGGACTTGACTTCCTATATGCTTGCTAATGGATAAGGACACATGGCTTGTAAAGTGTCAAGTATGAATAGTAGAGTATTGTAAGAAACATATGTGTACTATATCTTTAGATATTCAAATGGATTGACGGGTTCAATCATTATGACACCCCGATTTTCGAATATTTGGAATGTGTATTTGTACTAAGATGAAAATTCAATCGTAAGACATTTTCTTCTATGCATTTGTTTGATCGTTATACCTGTAAAGTAAAATCAAGGATTATACTAAAATGGGGGGAGTTTGTTGGTGATTTTAGTATCATCAATGCATTTTGGTAGTAATGTGATTTACTATAGGCCAATGCAATTATGCGTTAAGTTTGAAACGAGTTAGGGTAGGGCGGAGTGCACGCTCGTCGAGCCAAACGTGTAATTGAATATGAGTAATAGAAACAGGGTTCCAAGGGGCGTAGCCCCTGGCGGGGTGCGGGGCAGCGCCCCGTAGGGGTCCAAGGGGCGGAGCCCCTGGCGGGGTGCGGGGCAGCGCCCTGCCGGGGTCCAAGGGACATAACAATTCGGTTTGAATAGTTGCACCCGTTCCAACAGACATAACTGTTTCCGAAAAGGTGTGTCCTTTCGTCTCTATTATTGGTCTCCTATATAAGGAGTCTTTTGGTCTCAATTTGGTTTACGAAATTACACACTTCCTCTCTACATTCTGATCTGTTCTCCATTGTCAGAAACAGATCGTTCTTCAAGAATTATCCCCGCAAAGATTTCGTGAACCCAGACAAAGAATAGGGTCGAAATACTTTGTTCGGAAAGTGAACAAACACGATTCTTGAAGATATCCAGGATTATCATACTATTTCTCTAACATTTTTACGGTTTCGATTCAATTATGGGTTCTACTACAGTTTGATTGTGATTCGATTTTTGGTGCAGATTGTATTTTGAATTAAAATTAAAAGTATACATCATCATAAAGATAACTTGTATGAGCACTTACTGGAAGAAAAATGTAGATTTTGTCCTTGTCGCAAGGTGTTCGGTGAAATGTCCCAACCGGATTCTTTCTTTTTTTGCTTCAGTTTTGAGTTTTGATTTTCTTATGCTGTGATGTTGATGATTATGTTCAAATCGCACTTGTGAATTGATTTCTATTGTTTTGTTTTTTTTATTTAATTTTGTTAATTTGTTTCCTTTTTAAGTCCAAATTAAATATTCATTTGAATCTTTCAACAACCACTGAACTCATCTAGACGAAATAGAGGACATAAGAAAAAGATGATTGAAGACTTGATCCTTACATAATCCAATTGTGAGATGACAAAAGGTAAATAAAAGTTTATTATAATCATTAATCTCCAATTGTGAGATGACAAGAGGTAAATAAAAGTTTATTATAATTTGTATGGAAAATCATTTAAAAAGTTTATTATATTTAGTATGTAAATTCGTGAGACATAACTTTTATTGTTTTTTATTATACCTTTCTATATGAGACTTTCTGTATGGAATTGAATATAATAGAATTTGTTTATTCATAAATGGTGTATTTACACCCGATTTGTATTAAAATATGATGTAATTAAGAACATATTTACATTCAATTTTTATTAAAATAGGGTGTAACGTAGAATGTATTTACATCCATTTTTATTAAAATTGGGTGTAATTATAAACGTATTTACACCCAATTTTTATTAAAATAGGGTGTAATTATAAACGTATTTACACCCAATTTTTATTAAAATAGGGTGTAATTATAAACGTATTTACACTCAATTTTTATTAAAATAAGATGTAATAAAGAACATATTTACACCCGGTTTTTTTCTATTATATTATTATTATACAGTTTTGTATTTTTAATAATTTATTTGAAAGAGAAATTCGTAACACATTATATAATTGCAAAATCGGTTTCATTATCATCTTTTAAAAAATAATTAACTTTTTAATGATCATTATCATCTATTTAAAACGGTAACAAAATCATAATTAAATTATTTCAATTTAATGAATAACTGATTGAAAATATTTGATAGTGTTGAAACTGAAACTTAAAATTAATTATTAATTTAAAGTAATATTTAATTCTCATTTATAAATAAAATTTGTTATTATTTATTAAGATATTTAATAAACGGTAACAATATTACATTGAAAAATAATAGATTATATATATATATATATATATATATATATATATATATATATATATATATATATATATATATATATATATATATATATATATATATATATATATATATATATATATATATATATATATATATATAGGGAGTGTATCTGGTGAGAACTAATATCTTTTGTGAGAAACGAGAACTATCGATATCAACCATCAGATTTAATTAACGTTTATGATTTAATATTTCCATATAAAGAGAATTCTATAGAATCTTTTCTATTATTCTTAATATTTAAAGTTTTCATAAAAATATAATCTTACCAAAAATATTATTATATATGCTATTTAATTAATATTAATTTTTTTCATGTTTCCTCCTCGTACATTATTTTTCAAATTACATTTATTGGAAAAAAAAAATCATATTCTATGTTTTTTTTTGTTGGGGAGTTTTGATATTATTCATTTTACTAAAATACATGTATATGGTGTAGAGCTTTATTTATTTATCACCTATTTATTCATTTATAAAAAATATTGAAGAATTTGAAATTATTACCTATATTTTAATTTGGCTGATTTGTTTATTTACAAGTTAGGAAATTATTATTTTAGCAAGTTCTACTAAATAAAATTACATTATTAATTTATCATCTATATTTTTATTTGATTAAAAATATTTCTATTATAAAAACAAAATATTTTCATTTAATTTATCACTTATATTTAATTAAAAATATTTAAAAACTGTGAAAGTATAACCAATATTTTAATTTGGTTACTTTATGTATTTGCAAGTTTGAATTTTTGTTCTTGTTACAATTTTTTACCATTGTGACTATTTTACATAAATATTGTTATAACATGGAAAAAAGGTGCAAGTATTACTTATATAGCTTATAAGTAATACTTGCAAATATTGAAAAAAATTACTTATATTTTAACAAATATATTACTTATATTTTATGTAAAATATAATATTTTTAAGTACGAGGAAACATGAAAAAAATTACCTTTTTTCAATATTATAACAATATTTATGTATGAGGAAACAAAGCCAGGTCAATATTATAACATGAAAAAAATTAAAATTAATTAAATAGCATATATAATAATATTTTTGGTAAGATTATATTTTTATGAAAATTTTAAATATTAAGAATAAATAGAAAAGATTCTATAGAATTCTCTTTATATGGAATTATTAAATCATAAACGTTAATTAAATCTGATGGTTGATATCGATAGTTCTCGTTTCTCACAAAAGATATCAGTTCTCACCAGATACGCTCCATATATATATATATATATATATATATATATATATATATATATATATATATATATATATATATATATATATATATATATATATATATATATATATATATGAGTAATGTTTTTTAAGTAAATACTCCGGTACTTATCGTTAGTTGGTCCAGTGGTGATTGGCGCTGGACTTGGTAGGGAGAACCATGGTTCGATCCCCCACAACTGCGATCGGGAGGGAGATGGAACCACTTGATGCCAGAACTCGCCCCCGAACCGAACTAAACTAGTGGTATAAAGCAAAAAAAAAAAAACTCCGGTACTTTTAAATTTAATTGGATATCAATATCCTTAACCAATTAAACATTATGATATATTTATTTAATTTTACATTGAATGTCATGTTCCAACTTTTAATTCATTGGTACTAAAGAATCTACCAATTTTTTATCATCTATAATTAAAAGATATGACCAATAATTAAAAAATATAATTTAATCACAAACCATGAAAGTCGTCCCATATTTCTCACTTCAACTCATTTCAATTTCACTCTAGTATGAGATTAGTATGTATTTATTGATCCATCAATGAGTATAGGTGGTTTCTCATTTTGTAAACACAGTCATAAACATAAGATTAAAACATGTATTGTAGTAATGAAATAGAAATGCAAGTAGAAAAAGGTTAAAGTTCAAAACCTAAGAAATTACTTGTATATATTTTGACTAATTTAAATTATGAAAAATAAGTCTCATATTAGAGACCATGCGGCCGCCCACGACATTTGTTTGCCTATTACAACCAGATTATGATTGTATAAATCTACATCGTTATGATTTTTCAATATTTTGTAAGATAAGATTTTTTAAAAGGTGGAAGATTAAGTGAGAGGTGAGATATTGAGGTTGAAAGCAAAAAAATAATATAAATTTTCAATATTTTTCTTCTGGATTGACAATTGGCAAGGTTCGTCTGTGATTGAATCCTTAATTCCCAATGCTGGTTCCTATCCTTTTCTCAAGGACAAAGTTGCGGCTTACATTCAGAATCGTCAATGGTGTATTCCGTGTGATGTACAGGTTAAGTATCCCATGCTTGCTAGTTTCCTCTCTAATATCCATCTGTCTGTTTTAGAAAAAGAGGATTTTTTAGCTTGGACTCCGACTACAGACGGCATTCTCACTTTGAAATCTGCTTACGAATTCCAATCCCGCAAGTATGATGCCACTGATTGGGGGAAGACCATCTGGAATGCTCATATTCCAGCCTCGTACTCTTTGCTTTTCTGGAGGTTGCTTCATAAAAAGGTTCTAACGGATGATAATATGGCGATCAGGGGATTTCACCTTCCTTCCATTTGTAATCTCTGTGGCACGAATGAGGAAACCGCAGATCACTTGTTCTTCTCTTGTTCTTTTACTGCCAGGTTTTGGAATTTTTTATCGTCGACTATGTCGCATAATTTCTGCTCTGTTGAGGATATTTGGACAACCTACATCAAGGTTTCGTCTGCTCAAAGTAAGGTAGTGCTGCTGGCGGCGACGCTTAGCATTGTCAGTAGGATCTGGAAAGCTAGAAACATAAGTCGGTTTGAGGATAAGAATTTAATTTGGACTTCTTTACTTAACTCGGTTAAGGTTGATGTTGCTACTACAGGTAATGCCACAACGAAAGCCGAGTCGAACTCTATCTTGGACTTCCATCTTCTCAAGAGTTTCAATATTAAAGTCAATCCTCCTAAAGCTTTCACTGTCAAGGAATTTATATGGCATCCTCCAATTTTGCACTGGATAAAATGCAATACGGATGGCGCGTACTCAGGGGTGCCTTCGCGAGCGGCTTGTGGTGGTATTTTCAGAGACCATACCGGAAAACATCAAGGTAGTTTCTCCAAATTTCTTGGTGTTGTTAATGCCTTTTCGGCTGAGCTGTATGGCGTTATTCTCGCTATAGAAATTGCTAAGCAGAGAAATTGGAAAAATCTTTGGATAGAGACTGACTCAAATCTGGTGCTCCTTGCGTTTTCCAAACCCCTCATCGTGCCTTGGGAGATTCGTAACAGATGGGAGAATGTTCTTCAACATACTAGATCCGTCAATTTTTTGGTCACTCATATATATCGGGAAGAAAATCACTGCGCGGATAGACTAGCCAATTTAGGTTTACAGGTTCAAGATTTTATTTGGTGGGATATTGTTCATAGGGAGATTCTAATGGATTTTGCTAGAAATTCTATTAGTCTTCCTTACTATAGGATTTCTCACTAAAGGATTTTGGTTCGGTCCCCCGTTTTTTCTTCTCTTTTTATTTTCAATATATTTTGTGGTGGTTTCAGACCACCTTAAAAAAAAAAATGTTGGAAGTAAAGAGATGATTATTGATTTTCAATATTATGTAACAAAATGTTTCATTGGATAAGTGAGACATTGAAGTTAGGTGCTAAAAGATACTTAAATATGCCGCATCATATTTTTAATAAGGTGGCAATATTTGATTTAAATAATATGATATGACAATATTTGATTTATGTGACATGATTGTTGGGGTTCTGTTTTAAAAAAAAAAAAAAGAGAGAGAATTAATAATAGATCAAAAAGAAAGAGAGAAAAAAAGTTTCTAAGCTATCTCAAAAAGTTTGTTTCTAACTTATCAACTTGAAATATTGCCACATATTTTTAAATAATTATTTTACCATATACATTGAAGAAAAAACAACAGAATCCCTATAAACTCAATGGTTTTAATATATATATATATATATATATATATATATATATATATATATATATATATATATATATATATATATATATATATATATATATATATATATATATAAAAGATATTTCAATTTAAACCATTATATGTGATGGATGATTATTTAAACATATTGACTTCCTTCAATAGAATTAGAGCCATATATATATATATATATATATATATATATATATAGGGAGCATATCAAGTGAGAGCATTTTTAAATGAGAGATGAGAGGAAAAAATATCAACCATTGGATTCATCAAGAGAGAGAAATTAATAGCCTCATTAATGTAGTAACATTCTCTCTCTTGATGAATCCAATGGTTGATATTTTTTCCTCTCATCTCTCATTTAAAAATGCTCTCACTTGATATGCTCCCTATATATATATATATATATATATATATATATATATATATATATATATATATATATATATATATATATATATATATATATGAGAGAGGATCATTCGACACCGGTGTCAAAGTATTAACTTTGACACCAAATCCTATCCGTTTATTATTACTAATCTAAAGATTAAGATACATTCACTTATAACTAACGCATGGGTTTTTTAAGAAAATATATCTTAACCTTTGAATTGTTAAGAATAAAGGGGTAAGATTTGATATCAAAATTAATACTTTAACAAAAGTGTCAAATGATCCCCTCCCTATATATATATATATATATATATATATATATATATATATATATATATATATATATATATATATATATATATATATATATATATATATATATATATATATATATATATATATATATATATATATATATATATATATATATATATATATAAGGACATATCAAATGAGAACTTTGGTTATTATGAGAACTGATAACTTTTAATAACAACCATACGATTTAAATTCAATGCCTCAGATTTCACTCATTAAGATACAATAATTAATAGATTCTGGCATTGAATTTAAAATCAATGGTCAAATATGCATTTATGTGATATGTATTTAAGCCAGAATCTATCTATTAATTATTGTATCTTAATGAGTGAAATCTGAGGCATTGAATTTAAATCGTATGGTTATTATTAAAAGTTTTCAGTTCTTATAATAACCAACGTTCTCATTCATATATATATATATATATATATATATATATATATATATATATATATATATATATATATATATATATATATATATATATATATATATATATATATATATATATATATATGGGGACGACTCAAGTGAAAACACTTGGTTATTATGAGAAATGAGAACAATGAATCACGACCATTAAATTTTGATTTTGTTGATTTTAATGGACTGGATTAGTTTCTCTTTCTATGATCCTTAAAATAATTAAGGATCATAGAAAGAGAAACCAATCATGTGGCCTAAAGGTATTTCACTATTTCGACATATTTGTTCATCTCAATGCTATAAACCTAAAAGAGCCTTGTATACAAAAAGTAAAGCCTTTTTTCTATTTTGTAGAGTCGGCTACATGAACCAAACCAGATCATAAAGTCTTGTCCTCATTTAAGTTTAAGTATAGTGATAGATAGAACTCAAAAGGAAAACTGAATTGTATTGATAGAAAGATGAAATATGTTACAAGGTAAATTAATGAAAATGAAGTGAACTCAAAACATCCAAGCACTATATGCTAGCATCCTTCCTTTGATATAGCCTTAATAGTCTAGTCGCTTCTTCTTCATAATAATTCACATACATTTTCATGAATAACACATTAGATAAATTAAATGGTGTATACAAGCTAGCACTCTTCTTAATCAAACCTTTGGATAACAGATGCCGGACGACTGAAGCCCTTGGAACAAGCCTTTTCTCTAGACTAAATTCGAATAGCTTAAATGCATCCAAGAGCACTGAAGGATCCCATTCATGTTGTTTGATCCAAAAACTCATCACCGCGTTGAGTTTATCCGCGCAGACTGTAGCATAATCTTAGACTATCCGTAGTAACCCCTTTTTGGACTTCTTTGTCACGATATAGATTGTTATGGTTGCTTCCCTTGTCGTCTCTAGTGTTCTTTTGTTTCTGTAGATTTTTCCCTGAGTTAAGTTTATGTTCGTTTCTTCTTCCTTATTGTAATTGTTCTTTTTATCCTTCTTTTGATGTTGGTGTTTGTCTGCTTTTTCGTAGGAATGAATATGCTTGTGGATCTCTTTGTTGATTTGACCAACCTGATTTGACATGTTTTTGCTAGACTCGTTAGTACTCTTGTGGTTGACAGGTGTGCCATATGTTATCTTCTCTTTTATTTTCATGTGGCTCTCCTTCTGACTGTTGTTGTTAGTATTTATCTGGTTGTTAGCATAGTTTGAGATGTCATTGGCGGGGACCTGTATATACTCAAAAAACTCTTTATTTCTAGCCCGTCAAATGTTGTAGAGGTAGGTTAGAACTTGACATGTGGTATCCTTATGTGTTCTGTTGATTATATGCCACATCCAATCAATTATGTTTCTTCTATCGTTGTTATCAAAATTGATATTTAGGTGGGAACCAAACCAGATCCTTTTGGTATTCTGGCATTTGATGAATAGGTTATCCTGGGTTTCCTCTTGTTGTAAACTCATAGGGAAGTATAGCGGGCACTGAATTCTCTTCTTGTTCAGGGCACTGCGGGTAGAACTGGTGTTGTTGAGAATATGCCACCCAAAAACATTTATCTTAGGTTGAAAATTTACCTTCCAAAAATCCTGCCATATTTTCCTCGTCCGAACTACTAGGCTAGTCTCTTTGATTTTTAGTGAGGAACAAATGATACCAAGACTTGACAGTATAATTGCCATCTTTGGAAGCCATCCACATTATGGAATCTTGATCTTCACTATTACCTATATGAATCTGTAGAATTTTGTCCTTTTCATAGGGGAGAAAATTCTGATCTAAAATTCGGTGATTCCAGCTGCGGCCATCTTCATCCATCAGATCTCTGACCCAGTGCACTTTAGTGTTCATAGGTTTACAGGTTAAGATTTTGTAGTTATCTTGATACGGAAGCCATTGGTCCTCACAAATTTATGTATTAACCCTATTTCCAATTTTCCAACAGCAACCCTCCTTTAATTTCTCCTTAGTTTGGATAATGCTTTGTCTTAGGTATTTGTCTGTATTCTTGTTAGAACCTTTTCATATGCCTTTATTAGGGAAATATTTGGCCTTTAGGCATTTGTGGAGGAAGGTGTCGGGGTTTATACTTAATTCTCCAAGATTATTTGGCAGTGAGAGCTTCATTGAAAGATCTCATGTTTCTGAAGCCCATACCTCCTCTGTCTTTAACTTTACACATCTTGTCCCAACTAAGCCAGCAAATCTTACAGTCTTTTTCCTTAGAATTGGATAAGAATAACCTTTTCCGCATATGATAGCTTTTGCTCCTTCCACCCCTAACTTTTTTCCTTATTTTGTCTAGAATGTAGTTGAACTCTCTTTTCTTCGATCTGCCTACTTGTGTAGGGAGCCCCGAGTAGTTGCCCATATTGTTATCTTTGTTAATAGGCGTCCATCTGGTACTCTGCTCCTTAATTTCCTTAGTAACTTTGGAGCTGAAATTCATGATGGATTTGTTGTAGTTGATAATTTAGCCCGAAGCTTTTTGATAACTCTCAAATATATTGTGGAAGACCTAGGCTTTTGCTTCAGTGGCCCTACAAAAAAGAATGGTGTAACACGGTAGGAGAACTGACTTTGATATTTCACAAACAATGTTGCGGTGAGCAAGAGTCGCCACCGACTTTTATTTTGTCCAATTATTAGGAAAGGTATAAAAGTACAGGAAAGACTTTTTAAGAAAAGAGATTGAGTTCGAGGGGTAAGTTATGAAAAGGGAAGGTATTAACACCCTTTTCATCCGTAGTTATTTACGGGCTCTTAGTTTGCGTAGCTCATTTTGTTTTGTTTGAAAAGCTTGAAAAAAGAATTGTGTGTGTGTGTGTTTTGAAAAAAGGTGCCAATAGTAAGGCAAGACTTCGCAACGATCCTTGTGTCAGTCCTCAAGAATTTATGCGAAGTACTTTTGAAATTTGTTTGAAAAATTAAGTGGTGAGAGAAAAACATTTATTTTTGTTGAGCAAGCAATCTAAGAGCCACTTACCCTAACGTTTGGTCTTTCCTATATTTTTTACTCTCTTTTGAGGGATAGGACTAACCATACCATTTGTGGGTAGGTAGTCCCATACATTGGATGTGTACGGGACATCGAAGGGTCATATGTGGTCGTTCGAAGGCAACAGGATAGAGGTTCCTTTAGCAAATTCGAAGGGATAATCATCTTTCGTAGGCAACAATCCGAGGGACTATATCATGTATTCGTAGGCAGCAATTCGAGGGTCATTTGATGATTTTTAAATCGATGGGCGTTTGCTATTGGTACCCCTATATTCGAAGGACACGACCATTTTATTCGTAAGTCAATCAAGAGGGGAGTACCCTAGAGGTGAGTGTGTGAGGAGTGTGTTAGATTCGATTATTTTAATCTTGAATTTAGTTAGCTATGTTCAGTTGTTTAATCTTTCCGATTAATCATACATCTAACAGTTAATAGCAGTTATAATAGGTGCAGAAAATTAAAGTCCTAAGCTATTACATGGCTTTGGGAGAGATACAAAAAAATAGAGGTGCGGAAAGTAAAACCTAATTAGCTATTTCAACCCATAAGCAAATACATAATATTTAAAAATATGCGAGAAAATAAATAGACGAAGATATGCAGTAGGTAAATATCCAGAGTCTCAAGTGTGGTACCTCGCAATCAACAAAAGAATGTTAGTACAAATATATATAAAATGAAATATGAGAGATAGTGCGAATTTATACATAGATGAATTATTTACAAATATTGTTGGCAATTTAATAGAGAAATCTCGAAGTTACGTACTAACTTAATTAATATATTTTTTGTAGGAAAAAAAAACGCTAACATATTTTTGGTATTTTTGGATATAGGAAATAAAACTCTAACATATTAACATATTTTTTAGATAACAAGAAGATCAAACTAATTTAAAATATTTTTGATATTTTTCATGTGAGAAATAAAAATTCTAAGTACTAACAACACTTTGAATTCCTTGTGGTGGAAAGATCTTCTCCTTAGCAATTTCATTGGGGGAAAAAACGCAAACGGGTTCGAAAGCCTTTCAAAGTGGGAGTCGGGTAATGGCGTATAATTTATTTTTAGAATGACGTCTGGTGCAGCATTAAGGCGTTAAAAACGAGACTCTTTGATATGTTTTCGTTGTCACAAGATATAACTGGTAAGGTTTGCAACATAGGTGAGTGGATTGACAGTTTGTAGGCATCGGATTTGTGATGGGTCAGTCCCCTTAACGCAGAGGAGTTATTGCGAGTCGACGATCTCAAAAGGTGAGTTAGTTATGTCATTGTTCAGAGGCAGACACATGATAGATTATGTTGGATACCAGACCAACTTTAGACAAACTCTATGAGCAGGAGATACATTGTGCTTTGTAAATTCAGGTTGGGCTCCATGTAAGAGGCAATGACGGTCTATTTTTCTAAGTAAAAAAATGTTAGGTTGATGCTTATTGCAGGATAGACTTCCAACTCGGTTGAATCTATGACATAAAGGCATTCTTAGAAGCAATCATCAAACTTGTTCCGTGCTTTGTTTCAATCAAATTGAAACGCATAATCATTTATTCTTCTCCTGTCACTTTGTCAAATCAATTAGGAATGTAATTTTCACTTAGTTAAATTGGTTACCAGAATCTTGGAAGGAGGAGGACGTATTTTTTAGGCAGGATGGAGAATAAACCTTCCTTGTGTGATTGGTTCAATTGCCCCCTTCTTATATTCATAGATTGTGACCTGACTTTGTTGTGAATTTAAGTACCAATTGTAGTCTAAAAATTGAATGGAATGTGGCATATTCAAATAGTCAACATAATTGTTGGCTAATCATTGTTTTTTGTTTTGACAATGGTTTTCAGCCTTTCAGCAACACTTCTTAAACAAATATTATAGTGACATGCTACAAAACATGGTGTATTAGGAAGAATCCTTCCAAATAAGGTCAATGAAGTTTTTAAAAAGTCCCCCAAAAATGCATAAGGAGAATTGAGAATTTCTCTCTTCTTTCTAAGGCTACTTGTGTTCAAGAGGACTTTCAATAAATTCAGGATTGCTACACGTTTAAGGATTAATTTTTCAAGTCCAAGGCCCTCTTTATGATAGTGATGATGGTACACTGAATATTGGCATGTCCGACATTCTTCTATAGTTAAATAATCAAACAAATAACTGTCATGCATCTTCGGCTAACCAAACTTACCTATTTTGCAGGCAACAAAACAAAACAGGGAAGGATACTTCAACATCTACTTCGCACAGAAGATACACCTTGGACAGTAAACTCATTTATCTCTAAACAATTAGGCATTACAGTTTCACTTTCACAGTTCTTTTTTTCCCAATCTCTTTAGTATATTCAGAAAATTAATGATAATTCAACTAGCAAATTTGTTTAAAGAAACCATTATACAAGATATTCTATTGAAATAACAAAATGAAAACCAACAAAAAAAAACTTGTATATATGAATGCTTAGAAAATATAATATCATGAGTAAAGACCGAAAGTTAAAAAACATGAAACATTAGACATTAAGAACATACAAGTACAAGTACCTAAGTCCCACATCATTTCAAAGAACAAAAAGCAAAGCAGATCAGTGACTCTTTCAGCTTCGGGGACCATTTGAATACGCAATGAATTATAAAATAATCCATAAAATACCCAATGAATTATAAAATAAAATAAATTAAATCTAGGTCTTCAGGTTATATAGAATTAAGCTTAATAGAAAATTCAAATTCAACCTTCAAGTTCTCTGTATGGATTAAAGCGAGTACTTTGTGGCATGGCAAACTCAAGACTAGAACTGATAGTATAGAGAGATGCCAGTAGACTTAATAAATTCAAATTCAACCTTCAAGTTCTTTGTATGGATTAAAAATTATATTGGGCCATATTTATAAACCATACCCATCTTCTTCTTTGGATCTAAAATAACTTATAAATACCTATCTTCTTCTTTGAATCTAAAATAATTCAAATAAAAAAAATAAGAAAATTTCTTTATCCACCTCCATGGAGTGAAACCCCTGTTGGAAATCCCAAAATAACCTTCGGAGATGCATCTTTAAAAAAATTGGGATTTTGGTTAATACGAAGATGCATCTCAGAAAACATCCTAAAAAATTGGGATTTTGGTTAATTCAGATATGCATATCTGAAAAAAATCCCCAAAAAATTGAAAATTTTGGGATATTGATTAATTCGGATATCATAAAATTGATGTAATTTATAATTTATGAATAATAATAATAATATAATTATACGGTTGATATTTTTATTCTAATTCCAATTATAAATTAAAAAATAAAACTCATAAGAAATTTTTTTTGTTGATAAATTTCATATTAATAATTACTAAAATTATAATTTATACACAACAATTATGATTATATAAAAATTAAATACATTAATAATTATTCAACAAAAATTTAAAATAAAAAAGATCAAGTAAGAATAAAATTATTTACTACTTTATTTATATTTTAGTATAAATTTTGAATTACATAGTTTTTCAAAATAATAAATAAAAATCACAAATATAAAAATTAATTTAATAATTAATTATGATAAAAAAAATCATTTTTCATTTAGTTTAAAAAAATTACAAATAAATTTTGTCTTTAATTTTATTTAGTGAATAAATTATATATTTAATTTTATATAATTCAAAATTTACTTAAGAAATATAATAAGAATATTTTTGATTTATATAAGTTATAAGTTAGTAAAATAATTTTTAACTTTAAAATTGTTTTGAAAATTTTGTTTATAAAACGAATTTATTTAACTATAAAATTGTTTTTGAAAATTAGTTTATGAAATGATTTTTTATGTATCATACAAAAAATAAACAAATAGTAAATACATATTTTTGTTATTATTATTAATTTTATATATAAAAATAAAGTGTTGATTTAAATATTTATTATGCTAATATTATTATTATTATATCTTGTTTATAATATATATATATATATATATATATATTATATTTTAATTAATAAAATTAATTATACTATTAGTTGTATTGATTCACCTTGACTTTAATTTTTTAATAATTATTGAGTTTTTTCGGATATGCCGATCCGAAAAATTCTAAGACCAAAAATTGAAATATTTTGGATATGTATCTCCGACAACACCCCTTTCCAAAAAAGATGGTGTTTTCGGAGGTGCATCTCCGAAGTCATATTTTTCTATAAAAAAAATGTCGATACGAAAAATTCTAAGACAAAAAATTGGAATATTTCGGATATGCATCTCCGAAGACATCTTTTTCTATAAAAAAATGGTCTTTTCAGAAATGCATCTCCGAAGTCACATTTTTTCTAAAAAAAATATCTTCGGATATGCACTTCAGAAATATATGAGCATTTAAGAAATTTTGCCACGGATTCCTAAAAAGACAGGGGGTGGATAAAGAAATCAATTATTAAGCTAACTAGTAGGAAACCCGTGCTATCGCACGGGTCTGACGGGACTTCACATTACATGTATCAAATTATGACTTGAAAAGTTAAGTTAGACATTAAAATAGTTAAAAGATAGACATTAAAATGATCAATCAATAACTGGTATCTAGATACATTCACATTTACCCGTCAATTATTTTTATAAAATAGTAACAAAAGAAATAGTTAAAAGATAGGCATTAAAATGATTAATCATTAACTGATATCTAGATACGTTCACATCTACCCGTCAATTATTTTTATAAGTTGAATCCAAATGAGTTAATTCTAAAAAAAAAGTAAACCTATTTAAGATATTAGCCCATTTTCCCAAATATAAAATGTATGACAGCTCCCGTCAAATGCTTAAAAGTTTCTACATTTAACGCATATTATTATAATATAAAAAATATAATTTATAAGTTTAAAAAAATATAATTTTAATAAAGAAATTAAACATAGTTAGAGAATATAATTTATTAAACCTATTTGAGATATTAGCTCTTTTTTTCAAACCTAAAATGTATGACAGCTCCTGTCAAAATGATCTGTCAATAACTGTATCTCATAGATACTTTCACATCTACCCGTCAATTCATATGAGTTAAGAAATGTCAGTTGAATTCAAATGAGTTAATTCTAAAAAAATTAAACCTATTTAAGATATTAGCCCATTTTCCCAAATATAAAATGTATGATAGCTCCCGTCAAATGCTTAAAAGTTTCTACATTTAATGCATATTATTATAATATAAAAAATATTATTTATAAGTTTAAAAGAATATAA
This sequence comes from Vicia villosa, assembly GCF_029867415.1. Lineage (NCBI taxonomy): Eukaryota > Viridiplantae > Streptophyta > Magnoliopsida > Fabales > Fabaceae > Vicia > Vicia villosa. The sequence goes on along the minus strand of NC_081180.1, from coordinate 24,798,471 downwards.
TTTTAATTAAGAAATTAAACATAGTTAGAGAATAAAATTTATTAAACCTATTTGAGATATTAGCTCATTTTTTCAAACCTAAAATGTATGACAGCTCCCGTCAAATGCTTAAAAATTTCATTGTTTAATCTATTATTATAATAATTAAAATTATCATAATTAATGTATTTTATTTTTTACATTTTTATAAAGAGTCAAAACTTATTTTTGATGCGGTGATAAAACTTTATATTATGTGTACTAATTAAATAAAATGATAATATATAATTGTAGAAATGTAAAAAGAATGACAATTTTCTATTTTTCATAATAAATTTATGTACGCTTCTATCATAATTGTCTCATGTTCTTTTATCATATACAAATATTTATAACACTTTTTAGCATAAATGATAATTTTATCATAGAAAAAACTAATATTTTTTAATAAATTGAAATTTTAATATAATTTATTATATTTTAATAGTAGTTTTAATTATAGTTAATGTATTACTAAATTTTAAAAAGAAAAACTTAAATGAAACTTTAGTAAATGACTAAAATATTTTTTTTTAGTAATAAAATCTATGTATAAACATCATAAACGGATTGATTTGCATAAAATAATTAAATTAATCATGATTGAAATTTTGCAATATTTTTTTGTTGGATAATACTCTTTCTAATCAATATAAATAAACTATCAACATCTTTTACTATTAAACACAATAATTAGAAGATTTTTAAATTAAATTAATGTATTATTTAATTGTAAGATTTTAATAAGTAAACACAATATTTGAAAATATAAAAAATATTAAATACAATAGTTAGGAAAGTGGGCATATTAGACGTGATATCGTTTCATTCTTTTATTTATTTATTTTAGAGATATCTTTCCATTAATTACAATAATTCAGATTTTATAGTCAAACTTGATTTTCCATATTTTTAAAAGAATCTATTTATTTTTACGCAAACTTTTCGATATATCATTCATCATCATATTCATAACTTCATAACCAAAACTAAAAAAAACGTTCAAAGTAAAAACAATCCTCAAACAAAAAGAAAAAATAGAATAATAATAATAATAATAATTTGTTTATGTTTTTATTAGAGTAATAATAATAATAATAATAATAATCTAACACGCGGTGAAAACGGAATTGAAATATAATAATTACTAATAGAGAGTACAGTTAATAATTTTCTCAGTATAATAATAATGATTTATTAATGACAAATTTAATTGAAACGGTTTTTTTAGAGTATCATGAGAATTTCAACTTTTCTTCTTGAAAAGAGGTATTTTAAAAATTTAAAACATAAATATCACCCAACTTTTCAAATTCAATTTTAAAATGTATTTTTAATAGAAATAATTTAGGTAGATTTTTTTTAGAAGAGCTCGATTTTAAATATCACCCAACTTTTCAAATTCAGTTTTAAAATTCAATTTTAAAATGTATTTTTTTAAAAGAACATGATAAATATCACCCAACTTTTTAAAGTGTGAGGCCCAAATTGAAAATAATGAAATAAAAAATAAAAAAAATAAAAAACTTTCTCTGCAAACCAAATACGATGCTCAACCTCTCTTAGATAATACTCAAGCCCCAATCAAAAATTTCTTAATCCACACTACAATTACACTATCTTCTTAAAATATTTTTATTATAATTATATATTTATATTTATTTAATATATGATAAATTCTTTAATAATTTACTTTTTTTTATATGGTTATTCATTTAAAAGTTATTAGATTAAAAAAATATAGTTATTTAAATAAAAGTAATCTATTTAATAAATACTATACTACTGTGGAAAATTTTACAGACTTTTGAGGCAAAAAATTATAAATAAAAAAACCTAACAAAAAATACACAGTACTGGGTCAAATAAATGTAAGCCCAATTTTCTTTTGAAAATGAAACCCTAATAATGATACTGATGACAGATTCTTCATCGAAGCCAAGCCATCGATTTTTGCAACCAATCTCTTCTTCCATGCCATCGATTTTTGTAGCCAACCTCTTGCATTATATCAATAAACCTTCATAGCCATGACAATTCCTTCTCTACAACATGAAGGAATATCTCTAGTATTTTATCACCTCCAAACAACAACCTGCCATAACCGTTCAAAACCATTAGAAAAATACAACACTAAATCACAAAACAAATAAATAGTTCACAATATAATTTTCCACTTCGATCAAAATTCAACAATAACCAATTTAGACAAAAAAGTTGGATTAAAACCATGAAAAAAACAACACAACAACACCGCAAACGAACATATATCTTTAAACGCTTAAAGAAAACAGAAAACATATATGCTTAAATCGTGCTTAAAGAAAACATAAATCTTTTAATAGTAAAAGAATGCAAAGTTAAAAGAAGAAACATAAATCTTTTAATAGTAAAAGAATGCAAAGTTAAAAGAAGAATGGAATAACAATGATGAAGGATAAAGAGGAGAAGTTGTGACATTGATGGGCATATGTGAGGGTTTTATAGAAAAAACAGAAGAAAAGGAGGCAGTTAGAGATATCTTTCCATTAATTACAAAAAACTTGATTTTCCATATTTTTAAAAGAATCTATTTATTTTTACGCAAACTTTTCGATATATCATTCATCATCATATTCATAACTTCATAACCAAAACTAAAAAAAACGTTCAAAGTAAAAACAATCCTCAAACAAAAAGAAAAAATAGAATAATAATAATAATAATAATTTGTTTATGTTTTTATTAGAGTAATAATAATAATAATAATAATAATAATAATAATCTAACACGCGGTGAAAACGGAATTGAAATATAATAATTACTAATAGAGAGTACAGTTAATAATTTTCTCAGTATAATAATAATGATTTATTAATGACAAATTTAATTGAAACAGTTTTTTTAGAGTATCCTGAGAATTTCAACTTTTCTTCTTGAAAAGAGGTATTTTAAAAATTTAAAACATAAATATCGCCCAACTTTTCAAATTCAATTTTAAAATGTATTTTTAATAGAAATAATTTAGGTAGATTTTTTTTAGAAGAGCTCGATTTTAAATATCACCCAACTTTTCAAATTCAGTTTTAAAATTCAATTTTAAAATGTATTTTTTTAAAAGAACATGATAAATATCACCCAACTTTTTAAAGTGTGAGGCCCAAATTGAAAATAATGAAATAAAAAATAAAAAAAATAAAAAACTTTCTCTGCAAACTAAATACGATGCTCAACCTCTCTTAGATAATACTCAAGCCCCAATCAAAAATTTCTTAATCCACACTACAATTACACTATCTTCTTAAAATATTTTTATTATAATTATATATTTATATTTATTTAATATATGATAAATTCTTTAATAATTTACTTTTTTTTTATATGGTTATTCATTTAAAAGTTATTAGATTAAAAAAATATAGTTATTTAAATAAAAGTAATCTATTTAATAAATACTATACTACTGTGGAAAATTTTACAGACTTTTGAGGCAAAAAATTATAAATAAAAAAACCTAAAAAAAATACACAGTACTGGGTCAAATAAATGTAAGCCCAATTTTCTTTTGAAAATGAAACCCTAATAATGATATTGATGACAGATTCTTCTTCCCTTATCGAAGCCAAGCCATTGATTTTTGCAACCAATCTCTTCTTCCATGCCATCGATTTTTGTAGCCAACCTCTTGCATTATATCAATAAACCTTCATAGCCATGACAATTCCTTCTCTACAACATGAAGGAATATCTCTAGTATTTTATCACCTCCAAACAACAACCTGCCATAACCGTTCAAAACCATTAGAAAAATACAACACTAAATCACAAAACAAATAAATAGTTCACAATATAATTTTCCACTTCGATCAAAATTCAACAATAACCAATTTGGACAAAAAAGGTTGGATTAAAACCATGAAAAAAACAACACAACAACACCGCAAACGAACATATATCTTTAAACGCTTAAAGAAAACAGAAAACATATATGCTTAAATCGTGCTTAAAGAAAACATAAATCTTTTAATAGTAAAAGAATGCAAAGTTAAAAGAAGAATGGAATAACAATGATGAAGGATAAAGAGGAGAAGTTGTGACATTGATGGGCATATGTGAGGGTTTTATAGAAAAAACAGAAGAAAAGGAGGCAGTTAATGAGAAGAAACTCTGGAAAGTGAACCAACTCTAAAAAGAAGTTGTGTGCCGACTTTGAATACCGTGTGGAACTGCCCTTTGAATACCGTGTGGCCTTTGAATACTGTGTGTGTGGAAATCTTAATCATCATTCAATGGAATAAATAATATTATGATTTAAAATAAATATAAATAGTTAGAATAAGTTTAGTGTTGACACCTAAGCGGCATTTATTGCCAAATCAATATAAATCAAGGATTATATAATTAGTCAATTTTAACCCTAGAATCAGAATAGTTTAAGCTTGTAATCAAAAGATTAGTTATGGTTTTTCCAGGTACTTTACATTTTATATATTTATATTGATATTGACTTATAATTCTTGTACGAATTATTTTAGATCCAAAGAAGAAGATGGGTATAAATTATACATAACCCTAAAAACCCTTATAAATACCTAACAACCCAAACAACAAAAAAATCAATTTTTTGTTGTTGTTTCAGCTACAAGAAGACCCAATTTCTGTGTGTGTGGAAGGTATCAAGAACTAATCACGATGGTAAGATTTGATGAATAATACCCGAATTGTGTTTTTGTTTTTGATTATTCATAATCTGAATTGTGCTTTTGTTTTTGCGTGTTTGTGTTTGCAGGTGAAGTTTACAGCTGATGAGTTACGTCGTATTATGGACTACAAGCACAACATCAGGAACATGTCTGTCATTGCTCATGTTGATCACGGTAATTATTTAAAGATTTTTTTCATTTGTTGTTAATTCTATGTTAAGTAATTTTCTGATTGTTGTGATGTTTCCACTGATCTCATATCTCTAATAAAGTTATAATTTTATTGATTTGTTGATATCACAAAAAGGTTATTATTTTTTACTAGTTAGGGAAACTATTTATAATATCTAATTCAAATAGTTATACCCCTTAGATTTTTAAATGATAATTACTTGTTATTCATACAACTGTTAAGCAGTTTATCTGATTGCATTGTTATATCTTTTGCTGTATAGAACTAATTTGCATTGTTTTTTTATGAGTAAAGCGAATTTGTTGTCTGAATTAGGGTTGTTCATGGTTTGAGTATGGTGTAACGAAGTACCAGTAATAATGATGTGTTTTCTGTATTTTCTTTTGGCAGGAAAATCAACTTTGAAATATTCTTGTGCTGCTGCTGCTGTAATTATAGCACAAGAGGTCGCTGGAGATGTCAGGATGACACATACTCGTGCTGATGAAGCTGAGCGTGGTATCACTATTAAGTCTGCTGTATCAACAAATGTTAAGTTTGTAATGTCAAGTTTGCTCTAGGTTTGGCCATTCTGCTTTGAATTGTTGGCATAGATTCAACCAACAGTTCCAACTTTCTTCTTTTAGTGGCAATCCTTACAATCAAACTCCCTAGCAGACTTATGCCACTCAATCTGGCAACAATATTTGGACTAGGCCACCTCAGCCACCAAGACACGCTTCTCCTCTACTAAGTCCTCCCAGCACCTTTGTGGCCCACACCCTACCCTCCACTCCTACATCTTGGTTCCGTGACTCAGGAGAATCTTATCATGTTACAAGTGATGCAAAGAATCTTCAACAACTTACTCCCATTGGAGGACATGAACAAATTTACATAGGCAGTGGCCAAGGTTTGCACATTCAGTCTACTCGTTCTAGCTCTTTCCCTTCCCCTTTCCAACCTCACACAATTCACACCTAGTAAACTTCCTTCTTGTTCCCTCCATAACTAAAAACCTCACGAGTATAACAAATTCTCAAGAGATAATAATACGGATGATAAATGCCTTGTTAAATTACAGGTATCTGATGTTGTCCTTCTAGAAGGTCATGCTGGAAGTGATGACCTTTATGAATTACCTCCTATAGCCATGTCTAATCCTTCTAAGTCCACTATATTGCCTACTTCTATTCTATTCTGTTAATAAGGTTGTACCTAGTGCTTATTCTACAAGTGTATATGCTAATTAGCCTAACGTGGGGCATCTTAGACTACGGCATCCCATTGTTAATGCCTTGAAACTTGTGTGGCAAAGTTGTAATACTTCTTTTAATTACAAAGATCATACTCTATTTTATTCAGCTTGTTGCATGGGTTAAGCCCGTAAACTACACTCACTTGCCTCAAACACCCATATTCTCAATCTTAAAATAAAAAAGGTATCGTGTTGATAGTGCCCCGTAATAAAAATAAAATTTTGACATTTGAAAATAAGAATTGTGTCTCAAAAAAGGCAATGGTTAATTAAAATAAAATAGGTATTTTATTGATAATGTCCCGTGAAAAAAAAATTATATTTGAAAATAAAAATTATGTATCTCAAATAAAGACAATTGTTAATTATAATAAAAAAAGATATTTTGCTGATAGTGGCTCGTCAGTGAAATAAAAATTTTGACATTTGAAAATAATTTTTTTAATAATTATGAATAATTTTTTAATAATCATAAAATAATTATGTTTTCGGTTGAGTAAATTTTTACGTGTTCTTCTTCGTTCATTAAAAAAAAAGATTTAATTTGTTAATATATTTATGTTAGAAAAATTAAAAGGGAAAAAGAAAATTGAAGGAGAAAAAAATTAAAATGAAAATTGTGGTGTGTAGGGTGTTTAATAGAGAAAGTGAAAGATATAATTAATTTAATTTGAAAAAGGAGGGAAAATATAATTTAAAATGAGAAAATGGTTTTGTATTGCCAAGTGTCAACACTTTATAGAATAGAGAGTGTGATTATATTGATCTTTATGTAAATACTCATATACCCTTTTTGCTATGTAAATTTTAAAAGAGTTGAGGACTTTTTGGGTAGAATGGTGGCATCTTGTATTAATAGCTAGATAGTAGACTTCAAACTTTAGAACTAATTATTCAACAAAAAAACAACTCAATTTAGCTCTCAAACTGGCATGATGACCAAAGTTAATTTAGATCAAAAAAGGAAAAGGCCCAACAATATTAATCGACACTAATTCAACATTTCCAACAAAGCTTTTACTCCCATATTTCTACCTCCATGATCACATCCTCATATTACAATTGACAAAATGAAAGTGAAACTTACATTATGTGTACCATTATTTTGGACAGCACATAAGGCATGACTCATTGAAGGAAGTTTGAAGTGGATAACTAAAGGTTCCATAATTTCTTGTCAGGAATAACATGAGTACCCGTGAGAGTGAGTAAATTGAGAACTACATTTGCTTAAGGGAGTTTTTATATGGTGAAATTAGAGACAAAAATATATGTTTTTCATCTTAGAGAATGGGGAAAAATATGATGCTTCCTGCAGATATATGGTATGATATACATTGCCATTTTCTACCAAAAAATATGTTTTATTTGATTCCCCTTTCAATTATGGCAATTTCAAGGAAAAACAAACTATACTTGCTTAACGAAAATAAGACAGCTTTACAAAGTTTCATAACAAAATTTACTTGGTAGTGATTAAATTTGTATACTTTAAACAAAATGTTTAGGCAAAAATTTGTACTAAAACATGGTAAAAGAGGTACCACTGTTAGATTGGGATCGTCAACCTTAAAATCGAGAAATATTGGTAAAGAGTTGCAAAATATCCTATATACAAAAATGACACATTCATAATTTTTAAACTGCATAAATAAGGATGTCTGTCTTGGTAATGAGATGACAACAACAACACAGATAAAGAGTAGTTAGAGCCTGAAGGACAGTGGTTGAAGCAAATATAAATGAAAGTAAAGTCTAATGATAAAAGTGAAAAAGGTTTAGTGAAACTGAGATAGAAAAAAGACTACTTTATAATATTACATCAACTCTCTTTGTCATTTGTCTACACAAAGTTAAAGTTCCCCTGCCATTTTACCCTCACATATATCCTTGTGTGATATCAAACATTTACTTATTTTCAGGCATTAACAGATGGCGGGATAGCCGCTTTTCTAAAGACTAAAAAACAGTATATAAAGAAAACAAAAACTACTAAAAAATAGACTAATTCACAAAATTAAAGAGATCATCATACTTAATAGTTAAAGAATCTACGGTATATGCTAATAAAACTTAAGCAGAGAAGAATAAAACAAAACTGAACTAAAAATTGAGGAAAAACATAACATTACTCTTCAAAGGGTTCGGATTGTAATTTATTCCCTTAAAAAAGACAACGGTTTTAAAAAAAATTGAGAAATTTATATCCAAAAATCTAATTGCGGCTGCGATAGCGGTTTGGGGCGCAATTAACGGCCGCTACAGCTGCTATTGTTGACAGTGGTTCACGGACCAGAAGCGTTGCGCTTAAGCCCTACCACCACTACACTATTCCGTTATAGTGGTGCTATAGCGTGCTATTGACAAGATTGCCTAGGACCTCCAGCTGTGCTTACTGTCCAACTCCCTCACCACTAGAACAATCATAGAGATTTTAGATTTAGCTAATTTGACTCAGAACAAGGAGCCTATTAGGGAAATCGCATTATTTTTATTCATGAAAAGGGAAACCTCATGATAAAACTATTAGGTAACTATGAGCCTAGAGCTATGACTTGTTATAAGGGGCATTCAATTTTGTTCTAGTAATGTTAGAGCATGTAAATTTGTACTATGACACCAACAGACCATAAAATAATCAAATATTCTAATTTTGAAAATAAATAATCCTAATTATGTAATAAACTCCATACTATTGACGATATTCAAGAACAATGCTATATAAGCGAAAACCCAAAGCCAGGGAGATAGTATATTACATAATCATCTCATGGAATGGAATCATACCTCTAAAAAGATTGCTTTTGCAAAGTCATGCCATTCTATGCCAAATCGCTCTCCAATTTCAAAACACACTGCATATTGTTAGAACCAATAAATCAAAGTACTAAGAAAACTCTAGATTCTGATATGACCTCTTCTCAAGGTACCTCTGTTCTATAACACCGTGAATAGTTTAGGTGTTTTTGAGTTTTCATAGCAGAAAAAACCATGTAAGCCCAAACGATTGTGCGAAAAAGTTTTTGTATTTGTAAAATCATTATGGCAATATAACCATGCAAAAAGTTCCTGAGACAGGGCACAAATTTTTTGTCACGCTCAAACATAATTTACATAATAAGTTTAAATTCAATGGTTTTAAGATATTTTATTTTTCCAAAAACAAGGATAGAACCTATATTAGCAAAAAAATCATTATAACTACCTGAATCAAATTTAAATCATTCTATTTGCGGGATGATTATTTAAACATATTGATTTCTTTCAATAGAATTAGAAATGGTATGCACAGATATGCAAATAACACAACTCACAAGAGATTATAGCATCAGTGGCCTAAAGGTATTTCACAATTTCGACATATTTGTTCATCTCAATGCTATAAACCTATATAATAAAGAAGCCTTACTTGTATACAAAAAGTAAAGACATTTTTCTTCCTAGTAGAGTCGGCTACATGAACCAAACCAGATCATAAAGTCCTGTCCTCATTTAAGTTTAAGCATAGTGATAGATAGGACCCAAAAGGAAAACTGAATTGTATTGATAGAAAGATGAATTATGTAACACGGTACATTAAAGAAAATGAAATGAATTCAAAACTTATCCAAGCACTATATGCTAGCATCCTTCCCCTGATATAGCCTTAATAGCCTAGAGGCTTCTTCTTCCTCATAACAACTCACATATTTTTTCATGAACAACAACATCAGACAAATTAAACGGTGTATACAAGCTAGCACTCTTTTTTTATCAAACCTTTGGATAAGAGATACCGCACAACTGAAGCCCTTGGAACAAGCCTTTTTTAGTCGAGCCGAATTGAGGTGAGCCGAATTGCGGTCTTTTGGTGATGCGGCCAACAAGAATACAATGCTGAACCAGTCTGCAAAATCAGACTGCAGCACCATTGAACAGGAAAATAGCAAAGAATCTACATCCTATCGCAGGGAGCAATAAAGACAGAATCTAAAGCCGCAAAACTGTGCAGCTAAATAATACAAATCAAACTAAACGCATCTAGCTGCACAGAGCAGTTGAAACTCGCCAGAATTGATCAATCCAAATCAGAGAGGCCTGCTGTAACAAAAGCTCACTGCCCCCCAAATATAAAGACATTTACATCTCCAACAAGTAACTACCAACAGCAGCACAATCACAGAGAAAACACATGGATAACAGAATTTCAAATTAAAATTTTATGACGCCTAAACAAGCCCTTGGATTCAAGCACCACACCGTTGCATTGTACTCCATGCTATTTGCATTGAGAAACTCTGGAATCTGACCTGAAGCTATTAGTTTTCTTTAACACCATTGTTAGAATGCAATGTCATATGTAATAGATTTCAAATACTAGTATGATTTTATAGCAGACAAAACTGCTGCTTATCAGCAATTTCCATTCAAATCAAAGACAAATAAATACATCACAAGAAGAAGAAGAATGCTAACTCAAATAGCATGTAAACAGACACTGATCTGATATAAATTAGTATACAACAAATTGCTCACCATTCCCCTGCTCTCATTATAATCATCAAGAGCCTGTAGATATTATGATGAATTCAACCCACACCAGTGAGCTAAATGGTCATCCAAACTTGAATTAGCTTCTAAAGAAAAACCTAAATCAAATATTTATATTCTTCTATTATCTGATATCAATAAAAAAAACAATAGAGGGCAATATATGCTTACTCACACATTCTAAAAATATTTCTACTTTCTTGCTCTCCAATTCCACACTTATTTTTTTGTTAGAAACTAAAGCATTGTCCTAATTCCCTAGTACATGAGGATATAAGTCAAAACTGTGACCAACACCAAAAAAGGTTCCAACTTACTGAGCAAGTGGAACAGCACAACTAAAGTATAACAAGATGAATAAACATAATATGGCTGGTTTATTCAATTACAACAAAATATGTTTTTGACAACTTATCCAAACACCAGATGCTAGCATCCTACCCTTGATATAGCTTTAATAGGCTAGATGCTTCATCCTCAAACCGTTTCACATACCTTTGCAGGAACAACTCATCGGACGGATAAAACGGCGTTACTAAGCTAGCATCCTTCTTCATCAAACCATTGGAAAGTAGATACCTAACAACAGAAGCCCTCGGAATAAACCTTTTCTTTATACTAAATCCAAAAAGATCCGGTGCTGCCAGTAGCAATGAAGGATCCCAACCAAGCTCCTCGACCCAAAACCGCATCACCGCGTTGAGCTTGTCCGGCGACCGTAGCATAAAGTTAGGCTGTCTTTTAAAGGCATCAAAAATCACATCTTGAGAACAACCCCAACTCTTCAAGGCATCAACTTTAGCATCCCATTGGGATTTAGAGATAGCCTTCTTAGCAAGTAATGCCACACAAAAATTGTATTTGGAAGGATCAAACCCTAATTCCTTAATCTCGTCCACAGCCTTTCTCAAATCAGTAGAACAAATTACAGAAGGTCTAGAACAAAGCAAACGGTAAATGCTGGAAGGAGTGACACCGGAATCGAGTAAAAATTGAAGATTTGGTTTCATGCGGATATCAGAAATGGAAGAGGGACAAAAAATGATTGAAGTAATAGCTTTTTGATCAGAGGGACAGAAACTTCTTACCAATTCAAAAGAAGGGATAATACGTTTCAGGCTTGAGCCAAGGAAATGGGGGCTTCTGGTGACGGTGGCGGCTATGTCAGAGGGGGAAGCGCCTTTGGAGGCTAAAAATTGGAACTTTGGGAGAATGGTTTTGGTGGGGTTGGATGATAAGAGTGCTGGGGCTTTGAGGATGATGGACTGTATCTGGTGATTGGAGAAACCGTGGGTTTTGAAGAAGGTGAGGACGGAGTTGGGTTTTTCGGGGGTTGTGAAACGGAGTCGTTTGGATGCTTTGAGAGCGTCTTGTGGAGATAAACCGAGATTGTTGGTGAGGTAGGAGACTGTGAAGGGTTGTTGAGATGAATCTGAAGTGGCGGTGGAGAAGGAATTGAAAGAGTGGTGGAATCTCTGAAGAAGGTGACATTTTGGGGTTTGGGAGTAGAGAAGAGTTCTGAGACGGTGATGAAGAAACATGAGATCGGGGATTCTGCTAATTGCCGCTATTGGGTCTGGTTCAAACTAGAAGCAGCCTCAGAACAGAAGTGAACATTTTGGAACAGTGTCTCTCCTTTTTATTTAATTTTATTTAGACATATAAATTTTTTGACATGCTCCATTTTTCACTTCCATCTGCTCCATTATGCACTATTTTACTATATTTAAGGTATTTAATCAAAGCTTAATTAACTCCTAATGTTCTTAGTCATGAATCTTTAAGACAGTAAAAAACTTATTTGTCTTGATAAATATCAGGGTGGATAAGGTCACTATCAGATGATGTCGGGAGAATACCCTCTTAATGCGTGGACTTATATCTCGTCGTCTGACGATTTATCTTGTGTAAGATACTGACTATTATCATTATTTAAAAAGAGTGCTAATTTACTTCCAAATGGCTAAGACCGACTAAGAAAAGTAATTATGGTGGGTTTCGCATCTCTAAAGAGAATGGCAGTAGGTTTCTAGTGTGTAAGAAAAGTGGGAACTATTAGGCCTTTATGAAGTGAATCTCTTATTCTACTCTTTGGGGTTCTTAGGTACCAAGTGCCCTTCCAAAAATACCTCATGTTTTCGGAGATGTATCTCTGTACGCACTTTTTTTATTTAACGTTGGTTTGTTCCATAGGTGCATTACGGAAACATTCATGTTATGTACCTCCGGAACCATCTGATATTAAACTCGCGTCAGACTCTTCTCCTCACTCATTCCAAAAACTTTTCATTTCCAAACTCTCTCTACCTCAAAAATCATTCTTCCACCAAACTTGTTTTTTTTCCACTCGAGTTCGATAGGGAACACCAACGATCAACACACTCCAACTCGTTCAAAGCTCAATATAATCGATAAGTTTTCGAGTTCCCGAGATATTTTCGATTATTTCTTGTATTAGAGTTAGAATACACTTTTAGGTGTAGAAACCATTAGATAGTTTTATAAAAATAGCTTAGAGACAATGTAGATATTGTTTGTTGTGTAAAACGGACGATCAAGGGCTTAAAAATAGGTTTTACAAGGTTTTGAACAGTACAAACGTCATTGTAGTGTTTGAGGAGTTGCAGAACGTTTCGTAGGTGCATCTACGCAACAACGTTAGGGTAGTTCCATAGATGTGGTTTCAGAACAAACCTAGTTGTTATGAATGTTGGGTGCTCGGGAGACCGGAGCAGAGAGAAACTGGAACTACGCTGATGGGTACATCATGTGTAGGGGTGTGCATGGATCAAAAACCAAACCAAATTGAACCATATATATGGTTTGGTTTGGATCTTAAAACCGTTTTCATAAAACCGGTTTATTTTTTAAAACTGATTTACATGTGGATCGGTTCGGTTTTAAACCGGTTTCTCAAAAAAAAACCAATTTTAAAAAAAAACTAGTTTTAAACCGGTTTCTCTCAAAACCAATTCAATATTTAAAATTAATTTTATTTACTTTGAATTAACTTTTTAAACCAATTTTTCACTTAAATTAGTTTATTTATTTTAAAGGAATACCAACTTTTTAAAATCAATTCAATTCTTAAAATCAATTTTATTTTAATTAAGTTAACATAACTTAAGCTAGTTTAAGTGGTAGTGGGTAATCTAAATTATTTGAAGATTTTTTTTTTATGTAGTAGTAGTTATCAATTACCTAATAACTAAGAGACCTGAATACCATAAAAAAAAAATTATGAAATAACAAGTCTTTCATTTTCATTTTCAGTTAGTAGTAGTTATCAGTTAGTAGGAATATCATAAAAAAAGTTATAAAAATTATGAAATAGTTTGCGTAATGTATTACAGGTTTTCATTTTTAACTTAGTATTATATAGGTGAGGAGAGTTAGAATTTGTCTTTTGTAAAAAATTTCATTTTCAATTTAGCATCATTAAGTCTCATCATCATATAATATATTAGAAATAACAAGTCTTTTTTTAAAAATACTGCAAGCATGTTTCATTTTAATTTAATAAATAATTATTTAAAATTAAAATTTTAATTCAGAATTTATTAATGTGTTATTAGAGAAATTTAACTTTTCTCATCATAAGTATGTGGTTAACCATAAAAAGAGACAAACATATAAATTTAATACATAACAAAATTTGGGTATCCAATAACTAAACCACATTATTATTGTGGTTACCGGTTTATATTTGGATAACAAAATGGATACCCAATTTTATATTTTAACATTTTATATTGCCTCGCTGTCGTCAGATAGTTGAGATATTGAGGGCTGACATTGAGGGAAGTTTCCTCCCTGAGGGGTTTGGTATCAGGCGTATACCGAATAACATTATGGAGGTGTCACAGGGGGAACTGATGTACCGCAAACATCGCGCCAAGATGGGTGGGATAGTAGACGGTATAGGCAGAGGAGCCGGGAAAGGAGGTGGTGGAGTAGAGGGGGCACTAGAGGCATAGGAGGGGATGCAGATGTTGTCCGACACACACAATAGTGATCGTGCCAATTATTTTGATGTTTGTATTTTGATTACATTGATGTACTATTTTTTTTATTATGTATATGACATATGACTATTTGGATGATGTATATGACGTATTATTTTGATGTACAATATAATATTGAGTAGACATATCACTATTTTGATGTACTATATTTTGATGTATTATTCTGTTGCATAAAAAAATTGTAGTTTTGGAGTGAAAGATTAAAATCTAGCAGAAGGTTTCGTAGGTACATCTACGGAACATTATGTTTTTAAGACGTTCTGTAGTTACATTTACGGAAATTTCTCTGAACTGAATTAAGTTGAATTTTTCCCGGTGTTTACCATTTTAAACTACTTTCGTATATGTAACTCTAGAAAAAAAACAACTTCTGAACTAAAAAGGGTGATTCCTAATATGTATCTCCAGAAACAGAAAGTGTTAATATAATTGCGCCAGGTGTCTAAAAGTATCAAGGGATGAATTGAGATATTATCTTTATGAATTACAGAATTTGAATAGAATATGAACATAATATGTATAAATAGCAAAGGGACCAAAAATGGGTAATATAGTTAAGGAGGAAAAATTGCAAACAAAAAAAATATATTATTTTTTGTTTGAATGAATATTTTGAAAATAATTTAATTGATATATATTATCGATGTAAAGAATTTTTCCCTAATATTTTTTATATTGATAATGTATAATAATTAAACTCTTCTAGGTGTGTTTGGATTGGCGGTGAACAGAATTGATTCTAGGAGAATTGAGTTTGGTAGAATTGATTCTAATAGAATTGAGTTTAGCATAATTGATTTATGTTTGGATATATTTATGTAAAAGTGAGTTGAACAATAAATTTCAATGTAAACATCACCCAAAATCAATTCTAGAGGTAGAAGCTACAAATTCTAGCTTCAAGGAGAATCAATTCTGGGGGTAGAATCAATTCTACTTTTGATAAAATAAACACCTCAAAATTACCTAGAATCAATTTTACATCTCTAGAATTGATTCTAGATCTTCCAAAAACTAATAAAAAAAATCAAAAGTGAATAAAAAATCGGTTATCTTCAATGTCTATTAAAAGTCAAACGCTAAAAATATTATTGGACAACTCTCATTAATAAAACAAAAGCTGCTAATTTGAGTTAAAAGAATGTTGATATCTTAAATATGAAAAATGAAAAATGTACTACAATATTTATTGTTCAAAAACTCAGATATCACTCTCATACCAATATTTAAAAGGTGTAATTAATTTGAGTTTAAATAGTGTTAATATGAAGGGAAGAAAAAGAAAAGTGTTGAAAGCTTCATGGACTACGTGGGGGTGAAAACCCTCTTATGTATTACGCGGGGTGAACCGAAAACCCTCTATGTAAATTAGTCTATCTGACTGGTAGGACATATATTAAAAAAAAAAAAAAAAGTGTAAAAGACAATTTTGCATATGTATGCATGTTGTTGAAAATGATGATATCAAATGAAAAATAAAGGAAATAACTAATTAAATTGAGTTAAGTTCCTAAGTTCGATTTATTAATCACCATTTCAAAGCAAGGCCGCATATTGTTAAAACCAATGCATAAAATTACCTCTTAAGAAATTTTAGAAAACTCTGGAATCTGATCTGAAGTTATTAGTCTTATTTTACACCATTGTTAGAAATAGAATGCAACGTTATAGAAACAGTATCAGTTATCAAAAGCCATGAATCACAAACACCAACAAGCTCTTTGAGAATGCTGATATACTTAAAATCACTCAAATTACTAACATCAGGTCCTTTCTTAGAAAAAAACTTAAGATGAAGAGGATGTGCTGACATCATTAAATCACCTGAACCTTTTCTTAAACTTTTACTAAGACTATTTACAATGGTTTCCAAATTCAACACCCTACTTTTTCACTTTTTATACTCCACATCATCTTCTCTCTCTTCCACCTAATAATTCAACACACATTCAACTTTTACTCACTACAATAGTTTTGTTTAATAAAATTCAACACCCTACTTTACCACCATTCACAACACACTAAAAATTCAAATAGTCACAACAACCAATAGGATTTTGCAAAATATTGTATGTGGCCCCCACTCTCATTCATTCAACATGTTGAATTCTTTCAACACAAAGTAATCCACATCATATTAAACAAGCTATTAAACATACCATTGCATGAATTCAACAGTTGAAAAAAATTTTCAACACCCCCATTGTACATAGTCTAAATACTAAATAAACAAGATCTGAGCCTGTCAAGAACATCCTCGTTTTTTTAATCAGAATCTGGCAACAAACCTATTTGAATTATGCCAGAAAATGGTTCAGAACTAATCTCAGAAAGTCCTCGACTCATCTTGACAGGCGAGGATGCATATAAGAGCCTTATTTGATCATTGGTAAGATGAAAGGTAAACTTGATAAAGTTATTATTTGAAGAGAAGGAAAGAATTACATGAATAGCAGAAATGTCATAGAAACAATCAAATAGTGAAATAGGGACTTCCTCTAACATATTGTTAAAACCATTGCACAAAATTAAATGTTCATATAGGACAGCGGCATATCACTTCTACTCAAAAGTTTATTAGTCTTCTAGAACTAAAGGAAAAGAGTTGCTAGTTCCAATATAGATATTCTATGTAGTAATAGATACCAAATAGCTTGTATGATTTTCCATTAGACAAAAGTGCTGCTTATCAGCGGTATCCATTCAAATCAAAGACAACTAAGTAGAAGAAGAATATCAGCTCAAATAGCATATCAACAGGCACTAATCTGGTGTAAATTAGTATGCAACTAACTACTCGGCATTCCCCTGCTCTCGTTATAATCATCAAGAGTCCATTGATATTATGACAAATTCAACCCACGCCAGTTTGCTAAATGGTCATCCAAACTTGAGTTAGATTCTAAAGAAAAACCTGAATCAAACACTTAAATTCTTCTACTATCTGATATCATAAAAATAAAAATAGAAGGCAATGTTTGCTTACTCGCATTCAACAAATATGTCTACTATTTTTCTCTACAATTCCACAGTCATTCTTTTGTTAGAAATTCAAGCATTGTTCTAAAATCCCATAAATCCATATATCATCAATCGTATTCTCCAACCACAACACTAATTATTCTATTGTGTCAATTACTTACAAATTTAAAACAAAATTGGGGATATAAGTCAAAACTGTGACCAACAAAAAAAAGGGTTCCAACTTACTGAGCAAGTATAACAAGATGAATAGCACTATATGGTTGGTTTATTCAGTTGCAACAAAATGTGTTTTAACAACTTATCCAAGCACCAGATGCTAGCATCCTACCCTTGATACAGCTTTAATAGCTTAGACGCTTCATCCTCAAAACATTTCACATACCTTTGCAGGAACAACTCATCAGACAGATAAAATGGCGTAATTATGCTAGCACCCTTCTTCATCAAACCATTGGAAAGTAGATACGTAACAACGGAAGCCCTCGGAATAAACCTTTTCTTTATACTAAATCCGAAAAGATCCGGTGCTCGCAGAAGCAGTGAAGGATCCCAACCAAGCTGTTTGATCCAAAAACTCATGACCGCGTTGAGTTTATCTGGAGACAGTAGCATAATCTTAGGGTTCCTTTTAAATGCATCAAAAATTGCATCTTCAGAGAAACCCCAACACTTGAATGCATCAATTTTGGCATCCCATTGTGATTTAGTGACAGCCCTTTTGGCTAGTAATGCCAAACAGAAATTGTATTTGGAAGGGTGAAACCCTAATCCCTTAATCTCCTCCACAGCCTTTCTCAAATCGGTAGAACAAATTACAGAAGGTCTAGAACTAAGTAAACGGTAAATGCTGGAAGGAGTGACACCGGAATCGAGTAAAAATTGAAGATTTGGTTTCATGCGGATATCAGAAATGGAAGAGGGACAGAATATGATTGAAGTAATAGCTTTTTGATCAGAGGGACAGAAACTTCTTACCAATTCAAAAGAACGGATAATGCGTTTGAGGCTTGACTTGAGGAAATGGGGGCTTCTGGTGACGGTGGCGGCTATGTCGGAGGGGGAAGCGCCTTTGGAAGCCAAAAATTGAAACTTTGGGAGAATGGTTTTGGGGTTGGATGATAAGAGTGCAGGGGCTTTGAGGATGATGGATTGGATTTGGGGAATGGAGAAACCGTGAGTTTTGAAGAAGGTGATGACGGAATCGGGTTTTTCGGGGGTGGTGAAATTGATGCGTTTGGATGCTTTGAGAGCGTCTTGTGGAGATAAACCGAGATTGTTGGTGAGGTAGGAGACTGTGAAGGGTTGTTGAGATAAATCTGGGGTGGCGGTGGAGAAGGAATTGAAAGAGTGGTGGATTGTTTGAAGAAGGTGACATATTGGGGTTTGGGGATAGAGGAGAGGTCTGAGACGGTGATGATGAAACATGAGATCAAAGATTCTGCTCATACTCTCACGTGAGGAGGTGTGGAAATAGGCTGGGCCGAGCTAGGCTTTGTCAAGCTTAAGCCTCGCCTATCAAAAAAACGGAAGCTTAAGCTTGACCTGTGGTCTGTCGTAGGCTTATTGTTTAGGCCTGAGCCTGGCCTTTTCGAAGGTCTGATTAGTCTGTTAGCCTATATAAAAGCCTATTTGTTTTAGACATATGTATATAAGAAATTAATATAATTTTTAAATAGACTAACTAACTAAAAGACCAAGAGACTAAAAATTTGTTTGCATTGAGTTATTTTAACTTATCTCTTAGCATAAGTTTTAGAAGACTATTTTTTTAAGAGAATTTATGAAAACAATGTTCATCAGATGTTTTCATCTTATTTTCACAATTTTTTCAAGATAACCAAATTTTATTTAAGTATTTTAATTCAAACTATAAAACATAACATAATGATAATAAAAAAATATTCATATTTATTTAAATAGGCCGGTCTGATAGGTTTAAAAGGCTTTTTCTAGGGCCTGAGGCCTAGCCTTTTTAAGTAAATAGGCTTATAAAAAAGCTTAGGCCTTTTCTATTTAAAAATAATGTGTGACCTGGCCTGAGCCTTTATAGGCTAGCCTGTAGGCCCCTGTTATCGGCCTGGCCTATTTCCACCCCTACACGTGAGCATAACAATCATTAAATAATATTCCCTTGTCTTAGCTTAACACTCACAAGGGTTAGAAGATGAATATTTTGTTGGAACAAAAATGTTGGTTGCCCATTTTAGAGTTTATCTAGTGATAGTGAAAGGTGTCATTGATGATAGTAGTGTTGATTTAGTGTTTTTTTCATGATGAAAAATAAGGTTGTTTATATGACCACCATTTTAGAAAGCGTCGATTTCTGTAATGAAGTGGCAAGCACGGATGATAAAGGTTGGGTCCACACTTTCCATGTTGGACTAAATGTATCCAATACGGTAAATGATGTCGACATAGTGCTAGATCCCTTTTTGGATGATGAAATATTGTGCATGCGACCACCTTAAGGTGTAGACGATGAATATTTTTATTTTTATATCGGGGTGAGGGTAAACTTTGGAGTTGAGGTATCATTCCATTCATTATTTTTCTATAGGAGATATTGAAAGTTATTAACATTGCACCTTCCTAACTCCATTCTAATAGTTCGGTTTTGTCTGTGGTTATGAAATTATGTGTAGAGGCCTTGACACTATCTCTATTATGGGTATTTTTTTCTTCCTTCTACGAGATCAAAAGGGTTAGGAACGGGGGTTGGCTTTATGTTATTTCAATCCTTGGAATGACCCTTTCTTATCCCTTACCCGTCTAACTATAAGAATAGAAAAGATGAGTTCATCCGAGTTCGAGGTGTTGTCAATTATTCCAAGGTTATTTTTAATGAGGACAACACTTATCAGTTTCTTACATGTGCACCTCTATCCATTATTGGTTATAAGTTGATAAGTTTAGTGAGACCGAGAAAGATGGGTTTTTTTTTAACTGATGGCATTAGAACAAAAGAAAATTGGAACAAAAGGATAGGGGGGACATAAACCAAGACTCTATCAGGAGGAGATAAACCTATAGAAAGGCGTCTCTAGCCTATTCTTAACAAAATCAGCCCTTAAACAGATAAGAATGGAAGTAAAATAAGTAGAGTTAGTAATATTCAGCCCAATACTAGCTAAGGTATCAGCACAACTATTTCCTTCCCGGTAAATATGGGAAACTACAAAATTCCAATTAGCAACTAAACTTATACAGTTAAACCATCTATTTCTAATGAACCAAGGCACAGTGTAGGGAGAATTAAAAGCTTTGATCACCGCCGTTGAGTCCGTTTCCAACCAAATATTGCTCCAATTCTTCTCATAGGAGAACTCAATTGCCATCATGGCACCCGAAAGTTCGGCAATGAGAGAGTTAGCAACACCCAAAAAATCAGCAAACGCACCCAAAAAATTACCGTCAAAGTTTCGCGCAATGCCTCCACAAGCAGACAAACCAGAAGGGCTAGAGGTACCATCATAATTTATTTTGATCCAGTTCCTGGGAGGGGGTTTCCATATCACCTCCAAAATATTAGGGGCTTTGGGGGGCCGAATAGGAACATAAAAATTCTTCAGCATGACAAAATTCTGCATATTCAAATAGGAACCAACGGTAGGGGAGCCACCTGCTAAAGCCACAGAGTCTACAATGGAAGAGATGGAGCTTTGAATAGAAGGAGGAACATCCTGAAATTTCAGCCTATTCCGAGCCAACCAAATGGCATTAAGGATAAAGACTATGGCAGCAATGGAGACAATCTTGCATTGACCCGAGCCGAACTTCCGGCATAAAGCCTAGATGTCGGGCCAATCAAGAATAAGAGAAGAGATATTCAGCATTTTACTCAACCAAGACCAAAGAGAAGAAGCAAACTTACAGCCGAAGAAAAGATGATGCGTCGTTTCCTCCGCTTCCTTACATAAGCAGCATCGCGAAGGAAAAGAAAAATTTCTTCTATGCCATTGTTCATCCGTAGAAAATTTGCAATGAAGGAGCTTCCACACGAAAGTGGACTTGGAAGGAGGAATGGATTTAGACCAAATCCACTGCCACCAATCCTTGTGAAGCCCCAGCGACCTTTTGAAATTAAAGCTAATCTTGGCGGTAAGATCGCCATTCGGAGAATCAGTCCAAACTCTACAATCCGACTGAGGAACAATCGGGATATGGCAGCGTAAAATTCTCTCTTGAAGATCCAACGGTATGGGAGATAAGGCTTTGGAGAAGTCCCAACATGAAACTTCTTGAAGCAATTTCGACATTTAAGTGTGAAGGATTTGTTGAGGTATGAGAGACTTTCCTTCTGTCATGATTTTTTGGGGTAAGTAATGTTTTTTGTTAACTCATATAAGTTACATTTAACCTTTGTTTTTAAGTCGAGTTCCCGTTTTTATTTATTTTGCTGGAAGAATGGTTCCCTTGTTTGTTAAAGAGAAGAAGGAAATGATGGAGGGGGAAATACCAGGAGAAATGAGACAGATCCTCTAAACACGAAAAATAACCATTTTGGTTTGATGACTCAAACTCTTAAGTAAAGGAAGACGATAATTGAAGTAAAATCATTCTGGTTGTTCCTTTAACCATTTGGCAACCTATAACAAACCCTAAGGTGAAACTATTTTCCCCGCCCAAGAAGAAGAAGATGGATCCTAGGAAATGTCACATTGTTTTAGAGATTCCTCTTGTCTTAACTAAAAAAAGGGTCATTATAAGACAGTGGAGGTAACATTTCTTCATAAGAAGGTGCCTCTGAGATACATTTTTGTTAAAAAATTAATGGGATGAATTTTATCTATGATCACCTTAATGCATCTTGTGATGTGAACATTGCAAAAAAATTGGTCCATAAAGGATGATATAATTGCTAGGGACATATTTGATGAAAAATATTATGCTGGAAATAGTGATAAGTAAAGCCACAGACTTCCTAAAACAAAGAGAAACGTATTGGAAATTTAAGCTGAAGAAGAAGAAAGAAAAAATGACTTGGATCAGGTTGTGCTTGTCTCAGCTAATGAGAGATTGACAACTTTTGAGAAGGATAAAAAAGATGTCCATACTGCTCTAAATGAAGCAATTAAAGAAAAAAAATATTTAGTCTAATTATATTATATATATATATATATATATATATATATATATATATATATATATATATATATATAGATTGCGGGGGTTTTAAACCCCCTTTAAATAACTTTAAAAACCAAAAATCTTCAGGAGCAATTAATCAAACTGTTGGTAGAGAAATCTTTGTTACCCTCATTCTATGAAGGATTGTATAGGACTCTCGAATGTGGGTAGTGGTCCTCCATTTAATTCAATCTATAATATAAGAAAATTAATGGCTGTGGAAAAGTCAAAAACACCCTTATTTGATTTTTTGCCACCACATTAAAATTGTGGTTTTTTGGTCTTTGCACCATAAAGTTCTTAATTTTATTATTAAATAATACAACTCTTATATTTTATTAAACTTACCAAATTTCTCTCCATTCTCTATTCTTTTCTCTTTCATCACTTTCTCACTTCTTTCTTCCACAAAATGATATTCATGATCGAAATATTTTTTAGTCAAAAATGATATACAGGAAAAATTTATTCAAAAAATTTTTAGATACGAAAATTTAATATTGATCCAAATATTTTTGTAAATAATACTTAAATAAAAATAATATTTGTATACGGAAAAAAATCTATTACTTACGAAAATTGGTATTTATGATCCAAATATTTTTTATTTAAAAATGATATACAGGAAAAAATTTACTATTGATCTAAATATTTTTATATACGAAATTTACTATTGATCCAAATATTTTTGTAAATGATACCTAAACAAAAATGAAGTTTGTATACGGGAAAAAAACTATTATTGATCTAAATATTTTTATTTACGAAAAATATTATTTATGTTCCAAATATTTTTTATCCAAAAATAGAATAGGCTAAAAAATCTATTATTATCTAAATATTTTTATATACGAAAATTTGATATTGATACAAATATTTTTGTAAATGACACCTAAACAAAAATAATATTTGTATATGGAAAAAAATCTATTATTTATGAAAAATGGTATAGATGATCCAAATATTTTTATTCCAGAATGGTATACGGGAAAATAATCTACTATTGATCTAAATATTTTTATATACAAAATTTACTATTGATTCAAATATTTTTGTAAATGATGCCTAAATAATAGATTTTTTTTGTATTATTATTTACGAAAAATATTATTTATGATCCAAATATTTTTATTCAAAAATGGTATACGGGAAAAAATTTACTATTGATGTAAATATTTTTATATACGAAATTTACTATTGATCCAAATATTTTTGTTAATGATACCTAAACAAAAATGAAGTGTGTATACGGGAAAAAATCTATTATTGACCTAAATATTTTTATTTACGAAGAATGGTATTTATGATCAAATATTTTTATCCAAAAATTGCATACGGAAAAAATTATATTATTGATCTAAATATTTTAATATACGCAAATTTAATATTGATCCAAATAATTTTGTAAATGATACATAAATAAAAATAATATTTGTATACGGAAAAAAATCTATTATTTACGAAAACTGGTATTTATGACCCAAATATTTTTTATTCAAAAATGGTATACGGGAAAAAATTTATTATTGATCTAAATATTTTTATATACGAAATTTACTATTGATTCAAATATTTTTGTAAATGATACCTAAACAAAAATGAAGTCTGTATACGGGCAAAAATCTATTTTTGACCTAAATATTTTTATATAAGAGAAATGATATTTATGATCAAATATTTTTGATCCAAAAATGATATATGGAAAAAAATATATTATAGATCTAAATATTTTAATATACGAAAATTTAATATTGATCCAAATAATTATGTAAATGATACCTGAACAAAAATAATTTTTGTATACGGAAAAAAATCTATTATTTACGAAAAATGGTATTTATAACCCAAATATTTTTTAATCAAAAATGGTATACGGGAAAAAGTTTATTACTGATCTAAATATTTTTATATACGAAATTTACTATTGATCCAAATATTTTTGTAAATAATAACTAAACAAAAATGAAGTCTGTATACGGAAAAAAATCTATTATTGATCTAAATATTTTTATATACGAGAAATGGTATTTATGATTAAATATTTTTAATCCAAAAATGGTATAAGGGAGAAAATCTATTAGTGATCTAAATATTTTTATATACGAAATAATCAATTATTTATCTAATTTTTTCTTCTTTTTTAACATTTTTATTTAAAATAAATGATGTATCCAAATTCGCCTAACTGAACAATATTGAATATTAACCGAAACCTGAAGTTACTGATTAAAATATTTTTTATTTACAAGAACATGAAGTTACTTATCACAATATTGAATATTAACGGGAACATTAAGTTACTTATCATAATATTGAATATTAACGGGAACATGAAGTTACTGATCACAATATTGAATATTAACGGAAACCTGAAGTTACTGATTAAAATATTGAATATTAATGGGAACATGAAATTACTGATCACAGTATTGAATATTAACGGGAACCTAAAGTTACTGATTAACATATTGAATATTAAGGGAACATGAAGTTACTGATCAAAATACTGAATATTAACGGGAACATGAAGTTACTGATCACAATATTGAATATTAACGGGAACCGGAAGTTACTAATTCAAATATTGAATATTAACGGGAACATGTAGTTACTGATCACAATATTGAATATTAACGGGAACATGAAGTTACTGATCACAATATTGAATATTAATGGGAACTTGAAGTTACTGACTAAAATATTTAATATTAATATGAACACGAAGTTATTGATCAAAATATTGAATATTAACGGAAACATGAAGTTACTGATCAAAATATTTTGAAATTAACGGGAACGAAGTTACTGAGCAAAATATTAAATATTAACGGGAACATGAAGTTACTGATCAAAATATTGATTAATAACGGGAACGTGAAGTTACAAAAGGCTATTTAGACACAATTTAATTTTGGTGATTTCAATTTTGTTCCTGATTTTTTTTACACACAATTTAATGTAAATTGTTCTTATTTTTTCCACAAAATGTTAATTACTTTTAATATAATTTTTTTCTATTAAAAAATATACATCTGAAACAAATGCGCGTCCCGTACCAGAACCCGTGCGAACGCACGGGTTTGTTACTAGTTTGCTTATAAAAAGAACTAACTAACAAACTACAAACTAACTCAACTAATATAACTGTTTGCTAAGCTGACAGTAGCAAGATGTTGAAGATTGGAACAAAGTAATTAGTCAACTACTCACTGAATATATTTGGAGATCATATAGTTGGTCTTTGACAATAATATCATGTTTTATTCAACATGAAGCTTCCAGTAGTATGATGATACAAATTGTACAAGCATGATGTTGCACAAACGTAAAACGTGATGCTAAATCGTTGGTGTTTTAACTTCAATATTTTAGGGTACTATTCACGTAATATCTGATTTATACTGTGTAGTTACATTGTGTTGGCATAACTTAGCTCTTACTTTGATAAAAAAACTTAGCTCTTACTTTTACTACATAATTACCATGATATAAAGCCTATTTTCGTTTCATTTTATTTTCATGGTTACTTATTTGTGGATTCACTCTCATATTGAGAATAAAATAATTTAAAATATTTATGACTTATTTTATGGTTATGATAATATATAAAATATAACAATTGTAATCTATTCTACCATACTTTAATTCGTTTTATGAGATAATATAATACAATAAATTTATCTGATTCTATTTTCCTGATTTGAACATTTACCTTAAATATAAACTTGCTTTTGCTTATGGAATAATAATTTTAAATGAAAAAAAAAAGTTTTAAATTTCTCCTAAAAATTTCTGGTTTTTAAAGTTATTTAAAGGGGGTTTAAAACCCCCGCAATCTATCTATTTTTAATTAGTACTGACTTCAATTGACGTGGCGTTACACGTAGCGTGCCACGTAAGCCTCCGTTAGTGAAATTTAACGGGAGAGACTAAAAATAGGGACGAAAAATATTGGGAGGACCATTGTTTGAAGAAAAATTTTGCTGGGACTAAAATTGAAAGTTGCAATATTTATAGGGACTAAAATATATATATATATATCCATCAGAAGGCACCTCAATATTTGAACATCTAAAAAGCTCGTCGAATAGGAAAAAGACCTATTGTGAAGTGACTAGTAGTCACTAGGAAAATTCTCTAGAAAGGGGAGACCACGCTTGGAGGATTCTAATGCACTAAAAGAACGGTCACTCCATAATGAGGGTCTAAGATCTCCAGCCATCGTAACAACCCCCTCCCCCACCTGTCTTTTCTCCTTCCTTAGATGTCTATTGGCCTCCTAAAGGACTCTCATCCCGCCTTTGACTCTTTGGAAGGCGAGATTCGCCATCACGAGACGTCCCGCCCTACGAATTTTTTCCACCAGCTGACGAATCTCTAAGAAAACTTGATGGCATGAATGCTGGTAATTGTTCGATTTAAATTTGAACCAAGTGACCTCTCGTATCGTCGAGTGAGATTTTAGACACATCCCTTGCAAAATGATGATGTTTAAATGTTTAAAGCAGTAAGTGGAAGATAAAGTTAGAAGGTTCCTTTTATACCACAAAGCTTACCCAAAGTACTTCTCTACCCCATCATCGTCTTCTCAGTCCAGGGCGATTAGAGTATGAGAGCTCATAAAGTAGAAGCAACATAAAACCTGGATCACCTCTTGTTCAAAGGGGGAAAGGGCGCTGGAGTCCACCCTCTTGATGAGCTTAGGATTCATTGTCCACGACACAGGAAAGAAAAAGACACTTGTCATCTTTATGGTCACCATGAAAGCTCTGTCTCACCCTCTGACTGTCATAACCCAATTTTTGACCCTAAGATCGTACATCATTTGCAACTCAATCATTAATCAAGAGCTTCATTTTGGAGTTCTGTTTTTGGTGTTGTACTCACTTCATCTGTAAGGGGGATCATCAGGCGCCATTATTTTTTTTACTTGCATATATTATACTAACCAAAATACCAAAAATATTGCTTTGTTTTTTTGATTGTTTGTGTTTTTGTTAGCTGAAGATTTCGTTTAGGAAGAAATGTCCTTCGAAGGTCTGAAATTTGAAGGAGGTGGTTATTGATGACCATCTTTGAAGATAAAATGGCTCCTGATGGCCATGTTTCGAGAATGAAGAATTTTAAGTCATAACGAAGATAGTGAATGCTGAAACTAGTAGGAGTGTATATCTTCGAGACTTAGACAAAGTTTACGAAATATGTTAAGTACTGATGCTTAGTGTATTTCCGTGGTATTTTAATGTTAAGTTATATTGCCACGCGTCAAAGGAGGATTCAGGCGGGAGGATTTGAAATTCGAAGAAGTTTTCATAACTGTCTAGAGACAGATGGCTTTCTGGGGATTCTCATGAGAAACGTGGCATTAAATTAGCGTAGGACCGTTAAGGTCGAAACTAGTATAAATAAGGGTTCTAATGTTAGGATCCAGGGTGTTCATTTTGTACAAATCACTCACATATTACTCAAGTATCAAGTGTTAAGAGAAAGAGTTCGCTGAGAAATGTACGTATGACACCACCACCATTTTAATACATGTGTATTTTCCTTTATTTTCAAGTATCTTTCGATATTATTGCATTTCGTTTACTTCTTGCCATTTACATTCCTGCACTCTTTATTTTCATGTTATTTATCTTTGAAGTATTTAACATTCCTGCACTTTAAGATTCTTGCACTTTTACAGTTTTTGTCCTATGTTTTATCTTGACTTACTTTTCGCTGGAGTTATATTTACGTGTATAACCAAGTGATTGCTAACCTTTATTATTTCGATTGAATAATTCTTATTCTCAAGACAAATCATAAACATGGTTCGAATAACAATCTTTTTGACTATGTCCTAGGATCAATCTAGTCGATCCTGCGAGTAACCAAATCATATTTATTATAGTTTGGAAGACTAGCGGTTGTTTACCGGAAATCACCGTAAACAGTTTTGTAGGTACTAATCCAAAGCATCTTCCAAACAAGGCATTTTTTAGCATCATTCAGCAATCAATTGCACAAGAAGAGCAATTGATTGCACTCACTTGTTTTGCACCAGATTTGCATTCTGTCTCCTGTGCAATCAATTGCACCAATAGAGCAATCGATTGCACCCACTGTTTTTCGCTAGATTTGTGCTTTTTGAAGAGGAGCAATCGATTGCACCAGTGCGAAATGTGAAAATGAAGGCAATTTTCAACTTTTGAGGAGTGTGTCAACATTTTCATGTGTGGGGTGAATGTTCTAGATTTCACAATCAATTCTCTACACCATTTTGATCAAGTCATATCATGTACCCTCACTTGATGACATGTGCACCCTCGGATCAGAATTTTGGCTCCAAATTCATTTACCAAACCTAAATTCATTTAACAAGCCTAACTCCAAACCACCACCAATCCCAAGCCTAAATCTTATAAATAGAGACCTCTACCTCTTCATTTAACAAGATTTGATAGCCAAATTTACCTTGCTATAATTTCTCTTGAATTCTTTTCCTCTCTAACTCTCTCCCAAAAATCACCTCACTCAAAGTTCACTTTCGTGAAAGTTAGTAAGATTCACATTGAATCTTACTAAGTTTGAACTAAACCTTCATTCATTCACTCTTTTCTTTCAGTTGTTCATCATCAATTTTGGAAGATCAAAGCATTGTTGTTTGTTCTTGAAGTGGATTTGAAGTTTTGAGCAAGAAAGTGGTAAATCTCTAGATTCATTCCATTTCTTCAAGATGTGGTCTATTGTTGTTTATGTTTGCTACACCTTTGGTGTTATATTGGTGTTAATTGCTTGTTATTTGATGGATTTTCATGCACAAGTTGATACAAGATCACAAGGTGTTTGGTATAATGTTTAAACAAGTTTTCTCCCTTCGATTGTTGTTTTTTTGAAAATTTTACATAGTGCAATCGATTGCTTTCTTTGCACAATCGATTGCACAGTTGTTTTTATGCGCAATTTTTAAAAATTGAAGAGGTGCAATCGATTGCATGCTGACAGAATGATGTTTTTTTGCCTTTTTTGAACTTGTTTTGGTTCTAATTCTTCTTCTACTCCTTTCTTTTGATATTTTCTATGAATAACAAGTTTAGAGGTATAATTCCTCTCCAATGTCAATGGACTTAGGGCGTTGATAGGATGCAAATCTGAATCCTCAATATTAAGTGATTGAACTTGAAGATGGAAGGAACTTTTGAATGTGGTTCCATATTTCATTCCTTTTCATTTTGGTCGATGTAAATCTTCAACATCATGAGAATTCTTTTGGATTCTAGATGAAGATGAGACCGCTTGGGTGAAGGTATTTTGGTCGGGAGCTACCGGATATAGTATGATGTGGGAGTTGGAAAGCAAGATGCGAGAGTCGTATCCAGAGTTATTTGATTGAGGTAATTTTTTAGGACGAAAATATTCTAAGTGGGGGAGAGTTGTAACGACCGTTTTTATTTTAATTATTTATTTAATTGTGTGTTATGTGATTTATTTAATTGGTTATGTGGTAATTATGTGTCTAAGTGGTTTTATGTTATTTTATTAGGAACTAATAGTAAATAGCATAAGTTAGTAAGTGTTATGAGTTATTTCGCCAAAGTCGGTATTAGTAATTGAGTGGTGCTAATTAGAGTCCATTAGCAATTTAGAAGTTAGTAAGGGTTTAACAAAACAAGGGTTTTAGAGGAATAGAAGTTAGAATCTCATTTGGGGAAAATAGAGAAAGAAGAGAAGAGTGAAGAGAAGAGGAGAATCCAAGATTGAAGCTAGAGTTGTCTTCAATCCAAAACCTAAGGTAAGGGTGGGGTTCTTTCATGCTAAAGGGATGCATGATGTTTAGGGTGGGTTAGATTATGTGTAGAAATCATGGATTGAATGTTGTAGAAACCCTAGGTTTATGATGAAATTGCATGAATCTTTGGTTGAAAACATGTTTTGATTGATGATTGATGATGAATGATGTTAGATGTTGTGATTATATGTGTCTAATTGTTGTTTGGAATGATTTTTGGGTGGTGGGTGTGTGATTTCGCAGTTACGTGTTTGCTGTTATTTTTCTGCTGAATCGCATGTCTGTTAAGCGGGCTCGAGGTCGCTAAGCGGATGCTGTTTGTTTTTGAAAAATTAATTGAGCTTGCTAAGCAGAGTTAGTCCATTAAGCGGAGCTCAGATTTCATTTCGCTTCTGTTTTAGTTTGTAGAAGCGTGCTTCAAGCTAGGTTATTGAATTTTAGTTTTCATAAGCACGCTAGAGGGTCGCTAAGCGGACCCTGCTGTACAAAACTTTTTGTAACTTTGACATGATGTATCTTTTGATCCATAACTCCTTTTTAAGTGCCGTTTGAACCTCCGTGAAGCTTTAATTGATGTCTTTCTAATGAATATGATTTGAAAACCTTTGGAAACTTTTGTGAAGCTTTCTCTAAATGAAATTTTTTGATGTTGTGATTGTTAATTGTGAAGTGATGTATTATTGTATGATGTAACAACATAGCGACGTGAATGTGAAGTGATGTATTGTTGTATGATGTTGCAACATATCGACGTGATTGTTAAGTGATGAATTACTATAAAAGTAATGATGTTTGGTCGATGTTTGTGATGTGTGTTGTGTTTGTGTGGATGTTGTAACATCCCAATTCTACCCCGGTAATTATTAAGAAAAATCAGAATTATAAAATTCTTCTTCGATAAACAATTGGAGTATTACAATTCAAATCAACATCAATAACACATTATCATAGATACATAACACAAATACTCGTATGAATTAAAACCACATGAATCTACTTCATTAACACTAAGCAGCAGAACTACATTAATCAACTTTGAAGACATAGCATATTTTCAACTTAAAACCATTTTAACATCAACAATTACTTTTCATGTAACAACATAGTTATTCAACAATAAAACCAAACAACTAAGCAACTATCGTTCATCCCCCCGAGTGTTATGTATCAGAGCAAGACCCTTTGACTTAGCACGAAACAACTTAACGAATTCATATAAATACTTCAACATCCACAACTATACTCGAGTACTTGCCCATTTCCCATGGTAGGGGAAACATCAGCAGAAAGGGTGAGATATCAAACTATATAAATAGGATCATGATAAATTATATATTAGCTAAAGAATATAAATGAATCACCGCTTCACATAACATCAACATAAACAACACATATAACATCGTCAATGAATAGTCATGATATCAACACATAAGTATCTTCAACAAGTCAACATATAAGCATCACAATGCATGAACAACAACTCCAACCAACAACAACTAACAACGACTTGAATGCGACTCAACTGTGCATATGCATGTGGTACCATTGGAGAAAAACTCCCAATTCTATCAATTGCCAGTAATTATGAGGCATAAGGCAAAGCCTTCAACTTAGAACGTGCCAATCCATGCCAACTTTAATGAGCGTTGGCTCCAACTTAGAACATTGCCAATCCATGCCAACTTTAATGTTATGCGACAACATACAACGACTACAACTCGACAACGACATAACAACAACACAACAACTGTCACATATCAACAATCACACCGTTCAACTTTAGCCAAAGGCTCACAACGCAACTTAACAACGAGATTATAAACTTCATAGCGACATATATTCAATATCAAAATTCGTTAAGATTCGCGCCATAAGGCTACCCACAAAACAATGCACAATAATAATCATATCGGCAATCACAACATTATTCGCAACAAATGCATCCAAACCAAAACTACCATTTTCGGTCAATTCGCAAAATAATCACAATTTGCCAATATATCAAGTGAGCTGATTCAACTTCGAATTATCATCTAACTCAATTAGAAATAATGTTAATTATCAAAACAATATCATTGGCATAGCAATATATTATTCTCAACTCAAATATTCAACCAAAACCCAATTACGGTCAAATTATCAAAATACTGTAATTTACCGATAAATCGAATAACTGATCCAAGTCCAAGTATTTTCCAATCAAATAGACTTATTGAAATTAACTCAACTATTAATTTAATCAACCAATTAATATCACACTATATTAATTTCAAGTCACTATTTTATTTCCAATTCTAACACCTACTGTTAACAAGGTATTTGTTCCTACTAAGCTATTGTTTCACTCTTTATTGTTTCTACTATTCCTAATTATATTGTCATTTCATAATTGTGTTTCATCATCTGTCATTATACTGTTCAATTATATTCATTTCATAAACCATGGCTCATTTCTATGATAGCCTACCATTATATAAATCCTTAAATAACAATATGCCTACATGAGTATAACAAGCACGTTGGAGGACAACAAGGCAACCATAGAAATAACACATAATTAAATATAAAAGAAAAACAATACACTCACAAAAGCATGAACGCAAAAGTTATATCCTAAAGGAGGTAGAGCCGAAGCCGGTCGTCATGTTTAGCTGCCAAACGGCAGCATCCATTCTTATCTTCTTTTTCGTTTTGCGCAGCATTATATTATTTCCCAATTTCAATTTTCTATGAACAACAACATTTTCAAACAGCGACAGAAAATACAATTAACACAACACAATGACAATCTATACCCTAAACCCACATACAATCCATCATATTCCTATTTAGGTAGAAAGAATCACCCTTACCTTGGATTGAGTGCAGCTCCAAGGGAAATCAATGGAAATTTTGGGGAAAATGGTACTTGAGAGCAACACTTTGTTCTCATTCTTCTCCTCTTCACAAACCCTAGCTTTTCTCCTCTTTTTGTTTTCTGATAGCTTTAGTTTTGCTTCTCACTTTCTATTCAAAATAAAACTATACTAAGTCACTTAACCACACAAATGAGCCTAATAAAATACACACACCCCTTAATACTTCGTGATACCGTTATTTAAGCCCAATATCATTTCTACACTTAATATAAAAATAATACTTCCACTTAAATACCATTAAAATAAAAATTCGATTATTTTAATATACCGACTAAATTTTACTCGGAAAATTCCCAAAACGCTAAATATTAACTCATTAATATTTCTAATACTAAAAATATTAAAATTTTCGATTAAATATCGATTCACTATCCCGAACTAATACCGACTAAATCGTTCCAAAATGCGAAAGTTTCAATAAACATCACAAATGTCTAAATTAAGCAAATAATAATTTTTCCGGGCATTACAGATGTCGCGTTCAATGAGTCACATCCATTGCATAATGAGACGGTGACCTTATTGGCAAAAAACTACGGTGGCCTTAATGGCAAATAGTGATGGTGTGCCCAATGGAAAATTTTGAGACGGTGGAAGTTTTATTCCAAATGGTACAACATGCATTTGCATAAGTCGAGTCGCATTTGAATTGCATTTAAATTGCATTGATTTGTGTTTGAATTGTTGAGATGATGAGATGTTCGTTGTGACGTGATGATGAGATGTTATTCGGATACACTGATATTATAATTGTGAACTAGGTATGTCGTCATAATTGAATATTGACGTGGTTGCTGTTTGTAAGATGTTATGTGATGAGAAGTGTTGATATATGTATGATCTTTACCATGCTTTGAATATTATTACGTTTCTTTATAATGAATGATATCCCACCCCTTCTGTTTGAATGTTACCCTCTGTTGGTAACGTGCAGGTAATGACACGATGTAGCCGTTTACCTTATAACTCGAGTCGGTGTGTCGATGCTCTGATACGTAGCACTCCGGGGGATGTTTACAATATTTGCTTGTGTCTTGCTTTATGTTGATTATCTCTTGTTGGATTTTGTTGTTATGTCTTGTTGAGACACGTTGGATACATTGTGCCATGTTGGCAAGGATATATGACTTGGGTTTATGTTATTATCTGGATTCCGCCGCGATGTTATAAAGTTGTTTGGATTTAAATGTTTAATGAACTATGAGTTTCCTCAGATATAAGTGTTATGTATCCATATTTTACGAGCATGATTTGTGATTTGTTTAAGTTGATTATGTGACGCCTCAAATTTGTTGCTTGTTTCGACGTATTGCACTCTGATTTCTCTTATGAATTGCGGGGTAGATTTAGAGTGTTACACTATTGGTATAAATTTTGTATTTTTTGTTTGTTTTTAATTTAGAATTATTTAAGATTACTAGAAATAATGAGAATTATTTATCACGAATGTACGTTGGTCTAGTGGTAAAGACGTAAGACGTGGTTTAAAGGGCATGAGTTCAACTACTTAAAAAATAAGTTATGTAATTTTTGTGAGAGACCAAAATGTGTCTTCACTCAAAATTTTATAAATAAAAAATTTACGTTAAAAAATTTATGTTTGAAAATTGTATATATAATTTATTTTATTTTTTTTAATACAAATTTTTTATTTATAATTTTTTAAGGTGTGCCAAATTAACTTAATTGAAATATACTGTGTAAAAACCAATTTAAATTAATCAATTTAACACATAAAAAAACAGAGAAACATGAAAGAAATAGTTTTTAAAATAGTTTAATTATATATTTTTATGAGAATAATTGGTATGTATTGTCCCTATATGTGATTAAAGAAAAAGTCAGACATCTATAAGAATTTAACGACTATGATTTATTAATAATGTAAAATTTCTTAACACTCTCAATATATTTCAATTAAATTCTTTTTTATTTCATACTTATATTATATGTCAAAATGACTAATTTTTAATTGAATGACAGTATAAAGTAGTTTTCCACCATTATATTTCAATTAATCTCTTATTAAAAAGGAGATTAATTGGAATACCACAGTGTAAAGCAACTTTACGCTGTAATCCAATTATAATGAAATATTTTAACAAAGAGAGAATTATGAAAGAAGTAACTTATTTTTTTTGAATCAAAGGGATATATTATTAATTCAAAAAACAGTCAAAATACAAAGGTGATCAAAAGATCCAACCTACCAAAAAGACCAACTAAACTAAAGCATCAAGGTAACTACGTGCTTCCTTAATTTGGTCGAATACCACCCTCTATACATCACTTTCTCTATAATTCTTTCTCCAATATCTATGCTAGTATTCCTATGAGTATACTTTCCAAAAATTACTTCATTTCTATATTGCCATATACCATATACAGTTTCAGCCACTGCAACCTTTAGTATCTTGTATCTCCGTCCTTTTTTAGCAATCATATGCATAATCCACCCAATCTCAATAGACCAAGGTTGAGGCTCATGTGTTATGCCTAACCACAACAGTACATGCTTCCACACATCTTTAGCAAACCTGCAATCAAACAAAAGATGGTCCAGAGTTTCATCAACCTCTTTGCACACGCTACACTCGTGTTCAATTATCAATCCAAAACGTATCAGTCTGTCCTTTGTACCCAGTCTGCCATAGCAGGCCATCCATGTAATGATAGAAGCCCTAGGTCTAGCACAATTACCTTTTAATAGATGTCTCCAAGGTACCTTATCCGAGTCCACCATCTTATCATACATGCGTTTCATACTAAAAGTCCTCTTTTGAATCATGTGATCCAAAACTGGCTTCAAGTTTGGAATGTGCTCTCTTAAGTTGAAGATTTTCTTTATCACCCACGAGCTACTATCACTGATTACAGCCTCCATCAAGGGTTTCTTCTTTAGGTAATGGATATGCACCCATTTTACCTAAAGATTATCAGCTTTCAGACAAAGGTTCCAGAGACACTTCAATAAAGCAATATCATTCCAAATACACAAATTGAAAATGTTCATACCTCCAAGACTTTTAGGCTTACAAACAGATTCCCAGGCAATGGGGCTCTTCTTGCTAACTGTCGCATTTCCAGTCCAGACAAAACTCCTACAGATGCTATCTATTTTCTTTATGACACATTTTGGAATAGGGAGACATTGCATCCAAAACTGGATAATAGCAACAATGACTGTATTCTGAACCAGCTGCATCCTTCCTGCCACGCTAAGAAGTCTAGAGGACCAATGTTTCACTTTAGCCAGGATCTTGTCAATAAGAGGAAGATAGTGTTTGATGTTGAGTTTTCTAGTTGTGAGAGGAACTCCTAGATACCTAAAAGGAAGCAGGCCTTCTTCATAAGTAGTAAGCTCTTTGATCTTATTTCTGGTTTCCAAATCCACTCTACCAAAGAACACTTTGCATTTCCTATGGTTAACTATCAGCCCTGTAGTATCAGTAAATGTGTGTAGCACCTTCATCATCATGTCAACAAATGTTACATCACCCCTGCAAAATATGAGAACAACATCAGCAAATGTGAGGTGTGTGATGCCTATTTTCTCACATTTAGCATGGTGATTAAAATCTGGATCCTTCTGCATTTTGACAAAAAGTTTGTTAAAATATCATCACAACAAACAATAATGGAGAGATTGAGTCTCCTTGCCTAGCCCCTCTTCTAGCATGCATCTCAGTTGTGAATTCACCATTAACCTTGAATCTATAAGGGTGTGTTTGGTTCGGGGTAGATGGAGGGGAGGGGAGGGAAGGAGAGGGAATATTTTTAATTAAATGTGTTTGGTTCAAATTTTATGAGGGGAGGGGAGGGAAGGGGAGGGGAGCAAA
This sequence comes from Vicia villosa, assembly GCF_029867415.1. Lineage (NCBI taxonomy): Eukaryota > Viridiplantae > Streptophyta > Magnoliopsida > Fabales > Fabaceae > Vicia > Vicia villosa. The sequence continues at coordinate 24,761,146 of NC_081180.1, read as the reverse complement.
ACCCCTCCAAAACACACTTTTTGCATTCCTCCAAATCGGAGGGATTTGGAGGGGAGGGGAGGGAATCTCAATTTTAATATTTTAAAAATTATTATAATTACTATAATATCCTCAGTTTTATTATAATATTTCAAAATTATTCATTTTCTTTTGTATTATTGCTCTCTTATGTGTGATTTTTCTCGATTGTTTCTATCTACTAATTATAATTATTCTCCATCTTTAAATTATTTTGAATTTTTTGTCCTTAATATAAATCATAATCATTTCACTTTTTTGATTTTTTTTTATAACTCTTTTATGTTTATTTATGTTTTGTTTCTAATTTTGTTATGTATCCTACCGTATTTTCTTTTATATTAAAGTTTAAAATTTTCATTTTAATTAATTTATTTATTTTATTAAAAGATTTAAACCATTTATATTTAATAATAAATTATTTTATGCATTTTATGTGTTAAATAATTCATTACGATTTTAAAGTTGTTATTAACATATAGTTTAATTTGTTTTTAAATATTTTATTCGAATTAAGTGAACTCAATTTTCTAACGTTATGTAATAAATTATAACTTTTTAGTCACTCAATATTAGAAATTTTACTAACAAAAAAATATGTATAAATTTTTCACATTTGAATATCGTATTGCATCACTTATATAAGATAATAAGGATAAAAATGTAAATTATCAGTAAAACCCCTCCCCTCCCCTCCTGAATCAAACATATTTTTAATTAAAATCCCTCCCTTCCCCCCCCCCCCCTCCCCTCGTTTGAACCAAACACCCATCTGATTAAAAAAATTCCCTCACCTCCCCTCCCATTCTCTCCCCTCCATTAAAATCTCTCCCCTCCCCTCCCCCTCGTTTGAACCAAACACACCCTAAGTAACAGTCTTGACCACCAGCATTATCCAATGAATAAATCTACAAGGTAAACCAATCTCTCTCATAATAATCTCCATAGCATTCCAATCTACCATGTCATAAGCCTTTTGAAGATCAAGTTGAAAAAATAAATAATTATTAAAATGATTTAATTATAATTTATTTATTTTTATTTTTAATTCTATATTATGTGTAAAAATTATTCATTCTAATTATATGACAGTGTAAAATTATTTTACATTGAAAGTATATTCCAATTAATCTCATAAAAAATGAATGATGCATTGACAATGTAAATTAATTTTATAATGTCGACAAATATATCCTAACAAATTAGATTACAATTTTAAATTATTTATATAACACAATAATATATTTCGGATGACTGTCTAAATTTTTATTTTTACATAAATCTCCATTAAAGTTATATTTATATTAAATGTTTATATAAATATAAATTATTTTTTAACAAAAATATTAAAAACATATTATACTGAAATCCAAAATGCACTGCAACGGCTTTACAGTCTTGTATAATCTCTGCTCCATTTAAATTTCAATACAGTGAGTAGAGAAACCACTTGAAGCTCTTTTCAATTCATCGTAAGAATGTCGACTCCAGAACCAATGGATTGCGATTCATCAAACTACAAACCCTACACACTTTCCCAAACCCTAACCAGCCACAAACAAGCAATCTCCGCCGTCAAATTCTCCTCCAACGGCCGTCTCCTCGCCTCCTCCTCCGCCGACAAAACCATCCGCACCTACGCCTTCACCAACTCCGACTCCGATTCCAACTCCCTAACCCTATCCCCAATGCAACAATACGAAGGCCACGAACAAGGCGTCTCCGACTTAGCTTTCTCCTCCGACACTCGCTATCTCGTCTCCGCCTCCGACGATAAAACCATCCGGCTATGGGACGTTCGCACCGGGGCGCTGATCAAGACGCTTCAAGGTCACACTAACTATGTTTTCTGTGTTAATTTCAATCCCCAGTCGAATATCATTGTTTCGGGGTCGTTTGATGAGACTGTTAGGGTTTGGGATGTTAAGACTGGGAAGTGTTTGAAGGTTATTCCTGCGCATTCTGATCCTGTTTCTGCGGTTGATTTTAATCGGGATGGGTCGCTTATTGTTTCGAGTAGCTATGATGGTTTGTGCAGGATTTGGGATGCTTCCACTGGTCACTGTATGAAGACTCTTATTGATGATGAGAATCCTCCGGTTTCGTATGTCAAGTTTTCGCCTAATGCTAAGTTTATTCTTGTTGGTACCTTGGATAACAATCTGGTAACATCTCTTCCCTCTCATTAACTCAATTTCAATTTTGTTAAAATCTAACTTCATTTTAAACTACGGTAGCATTATGTTTCATTGATAAAATCGTAGAAATAGAGAATTGTAGTCAAATGTAGTTGATATTAGTCTAATTGAATAGAAAATGGTCAGAAAAAATTTCTTATATGATTCCAATTGAAATAGAATTGCACTCAAATGAGTCCGGATTTGCTCTATTCATCTATCCTTTGATTATTGTACATAGGTAATAAATTAATAGGTAAATGGATGAAACCTAAACTCTACCATTTGAATAGAGAATTGCATTCAAATGTATTTATATGATTCTGATCCGGTCGATCTCAAGTGCGGAACTGCACCTAAAAGGTATTGTTCGCGTTGGATGTGAGAACCCTCACGATTTTGTTCTTTAGAAAATGCGCCCCGTTGAGTACAGGTGTATGAGTGTTGGATGTGAGACTCTCACGATTTTGTTCTTTAGAAAATGCGCCCCGTTGAGTACAGGTGTATGAGTGTTGTATATAAACAACTACGCTTAACCTCGATTTTCAAAAAATGTGAGACTATTTTGATTAGTCTCCGGAACATATTCCATTTGAATAGAGAATTCCATTTAAATGTTGTCGATATTACCCCAATTGAAATTGCATCTTTGTCTGAGATATAAAAGCTATGATGCATGTAGGCTTTTTCAGTTACACTTAAAATTATGTGTAAGAAATTAGTACATTTTTTATTAAAAAAATAAAATTCATGTGTGTGGGATGCCATGGCTACATAGTGGATCCGGCTCGGCGGCTCCTCCAGAGTGAACGACTCACTTTAAAGGATATAGTGAGCAACATAATTGGTTGATCAACAAATCAAGTATAGATATTGTAGGTTACATCATAACAAATTACAAGTGTGTTAAAATAGCAGCCCTCAATTTCTCACTTTTCACTTAGTCACTTTAGAAGATACAAATCCTATTTAGCTATGAAAAAGCTGAATGAATTATATAACTCTATGCTATTGGATTTTAAAGTGGAGTCTATTCTTTGTGCAATATTATGTTAACGGCTTTATATGACCAATGTGATAGATTTTCATTTTTGCTTCTCATTATCGATTGGTCTATTGACTGAGGATCTCTTTTCTTATTTTTCACCTTTCAATGTGTTTTGGACTTCGGAAATGCATTGAGGTTTGTTTGGAAGGGATTGGTAAATAAATGCTTAGTTTGGTTTTCCATGTTATGATTAACTTACATGGGATTTTTTCTGTCTATGCAGAGGCTTTGGAACTATTCTACTGGGAAGTTTCTGAAATCTTACACTGCTCATGTCAATTCAAAATTCAGTATTTCATCCTCATTTTCTACAACTAATGGGAAGTATGTTGTTAGTGGTTCAGAAGATAGTTGTATATACTTGTGGGATCTGCAGTCGAGGAAAATTGTACAAAAGATGGAAGGTCATACAGATACAGTCATATCTGTCTCGTGTCATCCTACGGAGAACATGATTGCTTCGGGAGCTCTCGACAATGATAAGACTGTCAAGATATGGACTCAACCGAAAGACTAGTTCAATTTGGATTTGGGCTAATGTTCTAGTGAATTGGTGTGAGTTGAGATAGCAGTAGCTCACTTGTGATGGATTTTTACCTCAGTTTGAGAAACTTAATACTATTTTTGAGATCATTTTGCAGTTGATCGATGAAACATCAATTTATGAATAGAATGATGTTTTTATGAAAAGAAACGTGAATTTAGAAGTAAAAAGTGCTCGTGTCCTAAAAAGAAACGTGAATTTATGAATATAATGAGTTTATCCTAGGGCATTAGACAAGGTTTCTGCCTACTGCCCTGAAAGAGGCAGACACCTTTGGTAGATTTGATCATCTCCAAAGGAAATATAAGTGGTCTCAAACCATTTTGAGTTTGAAGCTGTGTTGTAAATATGATGGTGGCATCTACATAAATTTGTGAAATAGTCTGGAGGGTCCAAATCCCTTAGTGAAAAGAGAATAATCGATTATGAACTTTTTAAATCTATTAGTAGTGATCTCTTAGGAGAACTTTTATTGAAAGAGTATTCAAAATACTTGGCAAAGTCTATAATGAGATTTATTTATTTTTATCTAGTTTGCATGACATGCTCTCTTTCTTACCTAACTAAAAAACATCATTAGTTTTTCTTATTAAACTAAGATATTTTGGAGTAACAAATGCTTTTTCATACTTATTTGTGAGACATAGAATCCTGAATCAAAAATCAAATTAAAGCAATGTTCATTTTTTATTCAACCATTGTACTCAAGACTTTGATATTGTAAAGATAATTCACTTAGAGATAGAACTCAAATTATTCTCTATTCATGATCGATTTGACTATATCTTATAATCATTAACCGTCTAAGTCTAACTGTCTAGACAAAAGAAAGGATAACTGCTTAATTATTAGTTTTTAGTTCTATTACTTTCAATAGTAAGTCTAGTATGACACTTGATATTTAAATGATTTACAATTAGGGTGGAAAGTCTAGTATGACACTTGATATTTAAATGATTTACAATTAGGGTGGAAATAGGTCAAGGATAACTGTTTAATTATTAGTTTTTAGTTCTATTACTTTCAATAGTAAGTGTAGTATGACACTTGATATTTAAATGATTTATAATTAGGGGTGGAAATAGTTCAAGGATAACTATTTAATTATTAATTTTTAGTTCTATTACTTTCAATAGTAAGTGTAGTATGACACTTGATATTTAAATGATTTATAATTAGGGGTGGAAATAGGTCAAGGATAACTGCTTAATTATTAGTTTTTAGTTCTATTACTTTCAATAGTAAGTGTAGTATGACACTTGATATTTAAATGATTTACAATTAGGGGTGGAAATAGGCCAGACCTATAACAGAAGTCTATAGGCTAGCCTATTCAGATTCAGGCCAGATCATACATTTTTTTAAATAGAAAAGGCCTAGGTTTTTTTTATAAGCCTATTTAATTAAAAGGCCAGGCCTCAGGGCCTAAAAAAGCCTTTTAAATCTATTAGGCCGGCTTATTTAAATAAATATGAATACTTTTTTTATTATCATTATATTGTGTTTTGTATTTTGAATTAAAATACATAAATAAAACTCGGTTATCTTAGAGAACTTGTGAAAATAAGATGAATTAAAATACATAAATAAAACTTAGTTATCTTAAAGAACTTGTGAAAATAAGATGAAAACACCTGATGAACATTGTTTTTATAAGTTCTCTTAAACAAATAGTCTCCCAGAACTTATGCTAATAGGTAAGTTAAAATAAGTTAATGCAAACAATTTTTTTTGGCTTTTGGGCTTTAAGTTAATTAGTCTATTTAAACATTATTTTAATTGCTTATTTGCATACATCTAAAACAAATAGGCTTTTATGTAGGCTAACAGGCTAACCAGGCCTTCGAAAATGCCAGACTCAGGCCTAAAAATAAGCCTACGACAGACTACAGGCTTAGGCTTCATTATTTTTAACAGGCCAGACTTAGGCTTGGCAAAGCCTAACTCGGCCCACCCTATTTCCACCCCTATTTACAATAGAACTCTTTTATTTTTAGTGTTGTTTAAATGGAGTACATCGCTTATGGATCTTGTCATTGATTAAATAACTTGGTACCCATGTTTCAGAGGCAAGGCCTCAAAAATAACAATTAATTTAAATCAAGAAATAAGTACATTATCATCTATTATCCAACTAAACATCTGATTCAATGGGTTTTGATTTAGGACTACCATGTCACAATCCATGTTGTTGATTCATCCATGAATAGTATTTCTAATTCAAACATCAACGCTTATCAAACAAAGAAATCAAACTCACACAACTAGAACTAAATTGGAGACTAAGTACATGTAGCATATTATAACAACCATGTTGGGGTTGTTGCCGAACATTTGATAATGATTTCAATTGCCTATCTATTAGCATATTATAACAACCATGTTTAAAATGTAACTGAAACAATAATACATCCCAACTGAAACAATAATCCATCCCGTTTAGTTGAAACTAATTCAATGGAGATATCCCAAACAGTTTGGCTCAGCTCAAAGGAAATCAAGACTCAACATCTAATTTGTGTGTTCTAAATCTCAACCAATTCCTCATAATCTAATTTGTTAACAACATGTAGAAACTTTGATTTGGGAAAGATATCATGTTAAAACTGTAACAAAAGAGAAACATTCTCCAAAGATTTTTGGATATTCTTGCGACACAAATAGGCACGACATGGCGGCGTTGCAAAGAAAAATGACGATGGCGTGATGAAGACTAAGGAATGTGAACACAAGTTTCCAACATGTTTTGATGAAGACAAACTCAACACTACCTTATCAAAGAAGGAGGAAAAGATCTATGAAGATTTGACTTGGTTAACTAGATTTTGTTCATCATCTTAGGTATGTGAATTCCATATCATATACATTTCTTAGTGCTCAAAATATTTTTTTATCATGCATTGGAAAATTTATTTTTCATATTTGAACCATGTTAAAATCCCTATCAAATATAATATTTCCATGTTTGAACCATGTTAAATCACATTTAAATATAATCAATTTACTTGGATAAATCAATAGATGTTGCATAAGGTTGATTCAAACACTTAGACAAATTTTTAATTTTTACAATTTTTTAATTATGTTTTTTGGTAAATTGTAGCAGTTTCACCACTCGTAACAACACTAAAAACCGCCACAATTTGTACTGGTCTAAAGCATTAGTTTAATTTTGAAATTTGAAAAAGTTCTGCACTTTTTAAGTCACGTATCCGTTTAACCGACTTAACAAGTCCTTTATAGAATTCAAAATTATGTTCTTTTCATGAACCATTGACATTCTAAACTATCACAAACCTTTATGAAAATGTCTCAAACTTTTGCATTAATTCATAGAGGATGTATTTAAGGCAAAAAACATTAGCTTTTCAATCACCTCTTTCAATCAGAATTCTACAAAACTCTACATAATTTTCATTACAAATTTCCATACTGAGATGTTTTTTGAGAAAATGTTCATATGATATATTTCATATTTGAAAGAGAAGAAGACTTTGGTCATTTGATTAAGTCTTGTCTATTATACAAACTTTCTTCTCATACAAATTATTGTTGTGTTATAAATTCCTAAGTATCAAGGATTGTTTAATATTATGTGTGTTTCCTTGTTATCCAAGATTGTTGGAAACAAGAGAGTGGAAAAGAAAGGATTGTTTTTTCCCCTACTTGTTTGGTTTGTATATCTTGTTGTCCAGGATCGTTGGAAGCAAGATAGTTGAATTAGAGAGAATTGTTCTTATTTTAACTTGGTTGATCAAAAAGGATTGTTCTTGGTGATTTTGTTAGATATGAAGACTAGGAGAGTCTTGTCCATAAGATCTAACAATAATAAAATCTCTTACATGCGGTAAGGAGACTAAATATACTCTCAAATTGTGAGGGGAACTAGGATAAATTTATGGTGTTTTTTGCTTTTTCGCATTTACCGTTTTCATTGCAAATCATAACTAGAAAAGAAAGAAACATATCTCTAAAAACCAGAAAAATTTCATAATACCTAATTCACCCCCTCTTAGGCGCACTCTTAAACTTAAAATTGACATTAAAACATGTTATAAGTAACATGTTCCTAAAAGATCTATAATGACTTTCACAAATCCGGTTTTCAAAGACGGTGGTAGCAATAACAAGCGTCCATTGTTTTTTGGTGAATACTTTGATTTTTGGAAAATTCGCATGAAAACACATTTAGAATCTCAAGGAAAAGAAGTATGGAAAGTAGTAGTAAATGGTCCTTTCGTTTCTACAAGTGTTGTTATTGGTGTTGGCACCCCAAGCCCGAAGGTTCACGGGGTGAAGATGATGAGAAAAAAGTCCTTTACGTCAAGAAAGTAATAAATCTTCTTCAAGGTGCTCTTAGCATGGATGAATTCTTTCGTGTTTCAGCATGCACAACGATAAAGGAAATATGGGATACTTTGGTAGAACTCATGAAGGAACCACTGAAGTTAAAAGATTTAGATTGAACACGTTGAGTCAAGACTACGAATTATTCAGAATGCAGCCCAGAGAATCAATCCTCGAATTGCAGAAAAGATTTCTGCATTCGACAAATCATTTAAAAGCACTTGGTAAAACTCTTACTAATGATGAACTTAATCTTAAAGTGCTTAGATCTTTAACCAGGGAATGACAGCCAAAAGTGACGACAATATCCGAGAAAAAAAATCTATCCAAAATGACTTCCGCAACATTGTTCGAAAAACTTCAAGAATATGAGACAGAGCTTGGAAGACTTGAAAAGCATGAAATTCAAGTAAAATATTCAAAAGACATTTCCTTATAAAGGAGAGTAAAAAATTATGATAACAATCAAGAGGATGAGTCCAATAGTGATGAAGATGGTGATCTTATCAAGAAGTTTGAAAAGTTTCTAAGAAAAGAAAGAAAAAAAGGAGGTCATTAAAAGAAAAGCATCAATAAGGAAGATTACATGCTTTGAATGTGAAGAAAAAGGTCATGTTAAAAGTGAATGCCCTACACGTGAAAAGAAGAATAAATACTTTAAAAGCAAGAAGGATAAAAGGTCAGAGAATGTTTATGTAGCATGAGATGACAATGACATAATTTCATCTTCAGATGAAAAACATGCAAACAAGGAATTGATAGCAACACATCATTCCGATGAATAAGAAGAAGAAGAGTTTAGTAATAAAATATCTTTTTATGATAATGATGCACTAGGTGCTATTGATGAACTACTTAATAAATGTAAAATTTCATATAAAATGGTGTCAACACAAAAGAAACAAATTTTATCTCTTGAAAAAGAGATTGACACCATGGAAAAAGATTTTAAAATAGAAAAACAGATTTTTAATGCAAAGAGTGTGATTCACTTTCTTTCCAAATTATCTAATTGAAAAGAATTCTTGAAAGGTATGAAAAAGGACAAGTTGGATTGGACAATATCTTTATCAACAAAAATTGTGCTTATAAAAATTATCTAGTTTTAAAAATATTTCTTTTTATTAACTTTTATAATTTTAATTATCACTTTTTTTGTATGAAATATTTAATTCTCACCTTAATAGTTATTATTTTAATATTAAAAAAAATTGTGCCTTCATTTATTTAATTTATTTTGAAATTTAAATTTTCACATTTTATAATATATTTTTTCTCTTATTCTAACCTTTAATTTTTATTTAAATCGGTCAATGTTTTAACGTCTTTTTACATAAAACATACTAACAATTTTTTTCTCTTTCCTCAATAAAAATAAGAAAAAATTGATATTTAAAAAATATTACATCAAATACTCTTATAAATTTATAATACTTTTATATTATAATTTTATAATTAAATTTAAATATTATAATATAAAATTCATATTTCTATATACCCACCCCATAAAAAAAAAACAACTCTCAAGTAAAAAGTAAAATACAATATATTATGTGAGATAATAATATCTCTTTTATTTCTTAATTGACTATAAAATAATAAATTTTTTACTTAACTATCCATTGGATTGTCCATTTCATAAAACTCATCATTCTTTAAACCTTAATACTTACAAATTTTAATTTTAATTTTCTTTCATTATCATTTCAATAGTAATTAAAATTATAACTAATATACACTATAATGATGACGATATATGAAATTTAAAAACAAAAAATGAAATGAAACAAAAAATCCTATATAAAACATGAAAAAAAGGCATGAAATATGAATGAAAGGATTTGAAATTTATATACTTTATTATTTAAGAAAAAATTATATTAATTGAGTTACATTTTAATAATTTTTTACTTTTTGGTATTTAGCGTAAATAGATAAAGGAAATATGGATGATTAATACCTTAATGACTTTTATGTATTGATTTATTAAGGGTTAATAGTCATTTTCCCCTGCCATATAGGCGAGTTTTGATTCACCCCTTTTAAAAAAAGTTTTGGATTACCCCCTATAATTTTTGGGCTATTGGGGGATAATTTTTCCTCTTAGGGGCAAAAGACTTGGAATTTTAAAACTATAGGGGGTAATACAAAACTTTTTTTAAAGGGGAGTAAATCAAAACTCGCCTATATTGCAGGGGGTAAATGGATATTAACCCATTTATTAATTGGAACATAAAAAATTTAATTAGGTTCATTAACGTAATTGTTACAAATTTATTCAAATAATTAATTTATCCTACACTATTTGAGATTTTGGCATTTAGTTTAAATAAGTGAAAATAATCCGTAATTATTGTTAGTTCTATGGTTTTTGTATTGGCATAATTTTGTTAAAATATGGTTCTTAAGTGATGTTTAATAAGATGTTGTAACATATTCTGCTGTCATAACATGTTTTGCTGTTATGTGTGTGGACAGATGTTCTGTCAGATGTCGTGACATTCTACACCAGAACATCCCGACAGTTCAGACTGTTTTTAAACCTTGAAAGATTTGATTGAAAAATATGAGAATATGGAATATTCAGATAATCATTACAGGCACAAGTATCTTCTGTTTATAGGCACAAATATGTGATGTTCTGTCCTTTGTGTTTTCTGTTTATTTGTGTCACTCATGTATCTTCTGATAAATTGAGGTGGACGTGTATTCTCACTCTTGAAGCTTTTAAGCAAGCGAGTTGAATGTTGTTCTTGATAAAAACTTTTAAGCAAGATCAAGTATTGTTCTTAATTAGGGTGCTTAACTAAGTATTTTGTTTATTGGAAAGTGTAATTTTTCTACTTGGATTCCCTTGGTCACTGGGTGTTTGACTGTTTTTATTACTGTGGTGATTGGAAGTGGGATAGCGATTTCTCAGGTCAAGATGAGGACTTCTAGTCAGAAGTAACGCTTGGTAATGATTAGGAGAGTAGTTGTAAATGGGGAATTTAGCATTAAACTAACACTGATGATAGTAGACTTCCTTCATGGCTTAGTAGCCCCCAAATTAGGTATTGTTTGCACTGATTTGGATTAACAATTCATTATGTTATTTATCATTCTGTCATTTACTTTCAGTTTTGATAAGTGTGCTGTAAGTCAGCAGATGTTATAACATTTAACTTAACACGATGTGTTGTTAGGAGATATGTCTTGACATCTGTTGTAAGTGCTAGAATTTCAATTATGTTTGTAGATTCAAAATTAATTTAACATAATACGATGTTAACGAATGAAAATGTATTTTTTTTTATCTTATTGGCATTCATTTAAAGAATTACCTTTGATAAAAATATTTTAAAATCAAATTATTAATTAAAATTTAAAATTAAATAGTTAGAAAATAAATAAAACGGTAGTTAAAAAATTGTTGGGATAACAAATTATAAATATGGATTCAATCGATAAATAGTTGAAGTACATATCTACACTTATTAGTATTATGCACAAAAACTAAAAGTTTTAATGAATAATAAATTAAATAATTAAAATTTTACACTAATAAGTGAATTATATTTAAGTTTTTAATATGTGCAAAATTATATTCAAACACAATATATCATAATTGATAAAAACTATATTAATTATTGATAAAATACTCATCAAATTTATAATCTAAATCGTTTAACATTAAAAACATTTTAAAAATATATGAGAAGAGTTTTCATATCCTTTTTTAAATTCATGCCGCGCATTGCGCGAGTCAACATCTAGTTTTTTTAAATGAAGTAGTGGCTTCGTTGTCATCAAGCTACAAACCCTATACACTTTCATAAACCCTAACCTCGCCAACGCCCAATCTCTTCCGTCAAATTCTCCTTCGACGTTGTCTTCTTGCCTCCTCTTCCACTAATAAAACCATTTGTACCCGCGCCTTCACCCACTCCGATTCCAATTCCCATTCCAACCGCTGGGAAATCTTACCGTGGTCATGTTAACTCAAAATTCAGTATTTTATCCTCATTTTCTACAACAAATGGGAAGTATATTGTTAGTGGTTCGAAATATAATTGTATATACTTGTGGGATCTATAGTCGAGGAGACTTGTACAAAAAATGGAAGGTCACATAGATACAGTCATATATGTCTCGTGTCACCCAACGAAGAACGTGATTGCTTCCGACGCTCCCGCTAGTAGTAGATACTGTCAAGTTATGTACTCAACAAAAAGTCTGATACAATTTTGATCTAGACTAATGTTCCAATGCATTAGTGTGAGTGTAGATAGTAATAACTCATTTGTGATGTAACCTTTTATCTTATTTTGCAGTTTAGGGCTTTTATTGAGAAACTTTATAGCCTGTTTTAAAAATAGTTGTTAGACACAAACATGAATTTGTGAGTAGAATGATGTTTTGGTTGCTTAGAAGTAAAAAATGTTTGTTCTATGTAAATGTATAGATGAATCCGTGAATCTGTGCATAGAATAATGATGTTTTGGTTGTTTAGAAGTAAAAAATGTTTGCACTCTAGAAGTGTATAGATGAAAAACTGAATTTGTGAATTGAATGATGTTTTGGTTGTTTAGAAGTAAAAAATGTTTGTGCTATGGAATTGTATAGATAAAAAAGGTGAATTTGTGAATTGAATGATGTTTTGGTTGTTTAGAAGTAAAAATTGTTTGTGCTTTTGAAATGTATAGACGAATACATGAATTTGTGTGTAGAATAATGATGTTTTGGTTGTTTAGAAGTAAATAATGTTTGTGCTCTGGAAATATATAGATGAAAAGTGTATTGAATGTTGTTTTGGTTGTTTATAAGTAAAAAAAATTGTTTATGCTTTGGAAATGTATAGACGAATACAAGAATTTGTGCATAGAATAATGATGTTTTGATTGTTTAGAAGTAAAAAATGTTTGTGCTCTGGAAGTGTATAGATGAAAAAGTGAATTTGTGAATTGAATGATGTTTTGGTTGTTTAGAAGTAAAAACTGTTTGTGATCTGGAAATGTATAGATGAATACGTGAATTTGTGCATGGAATAATGATGTTTTGGTTGTTTAAAAGTAAAAAAATATTTGTGATCTTGAAGTGTATAGATAAAAAAGTGAATTTGTAAATTGAATGATGTTTTGATTATTTAGAAGTAAAAAATGTGTGTGCTCTATAAATGTATAGATGAATACGTGAATTTATGCATAGAATAATAATGTTTTGGTTGTTTAGAAGTAAAAAATGTTTGTGTCCGAAAAGTGTATAGATGAAAAAGTGAATATGTTAATTGAATGATGTTTTGGCTGTTTAAAAGTAAAAAAATATTTGTGCTCTAAAAATAGAAACAAAACTTTAATTGAATAAATAACTTCCAACAAACTTGAATATATGTAATAATCTTCATAAGTTTTAGATCATAAATATATTAAGTACTATTGACTTGATGTGGGGCATGAGATTAAGATTTTGGTGGGGGCTTTAGTGAGAATTTCTATCGTTTTATCTTGGGAGTTTTGAGAAAGCCTGAGTTGACATACTTGAGTAGTGTGAGTCTAAATCCTAATAGCAAAAAGAGACTGATCAACTATGAACTATTTAAAACAAAAACTAGGGATCTTTTGGGAGAACTTTTATTAAAAAGTTATGGATAGCGTGTACTTTTATGTATGAATTCAATTACGACATCTATAGTTTATAAAACATGTGCAAAAAGTCCAACACATATCTCATAAAAGACAATATCATGATATAATACTTTCTCTTCTGTTTCTTTTTAAGTGTTATTCTAGAATAATTTTTTTATTTCTATTTAAGTGTCATTTTATAATTTAATGTTATAATTTGTCAATTATATCCTTGTTTTTTCAATAACTCCATTTTATATTTTCCATAAAATTAATTATTTTTTCAATTAATTATTGAAAAAAGAGAGAGTGTATGATTGAATTTATTTGAAAAGAGAAAATAAATAAGAGTATAATAGAAAAAATAACTCTAAGAATTTATTATTTTGGTTGAAGAGTTTTATGGTAAAACTAGTAAGATACCCGTGCTTCCGCACGGGTAAATTTATTTGATATTGTATAAAATTTAATTAAATACATATAAATTTAAATTGAATGGTTTTATTATAAATGAAAAATGATTATATAAATTTAATTATATTAAATAATCATATAAAAAAAATCTATAAGATGAAGATAAAAAAAGATGAAATTTTAACATTTTAAAATAAAAATTGTCTCTCAATTAATAGGAATGGTTGATTAAAATAAAAAAGATATTGTGTTGATAATGACTCGTGAAATAAAAATTTTATTTGATGCGATATAAAATTTATCTAAATACAAATGTAAAATGAATAATACTCATATATATATATATATATATATATATATATATATATATATATATATATATATATATATATATATATATAATTTCATTAAATAATCATAAAAAAAAGAATCGTGTTTATAGTGACCCGTCATAAAAATAAGAATATTAGCTCTCAAATTAAAACGATGATTGATTAAAATAAAATGAATATTGTGTTGATAGTGACCCATCAAATAACAAATTTTTAAGTTTTATTAAAATTGAAAAATAAATTAGTTTTTTAGGGATAATAACTAAATAGAAAAAAAAATTAAAATGAAAATAAGAAAGTATGGAAAAATGTGAGAGAAATTTGAAATTTTAATTAAGATAGAGAAAGTGTGTAATTATCGATTAAAATAAATTAAATATTATATTGATAGTGACCTGTGAAATAAATAAATAATTAGTTTTATTAAAATTTAAAAATGGATTATTAATATTTTTCCTGATAATAAATAGATGACATTTAAAAGAGAACGGAGGGAGTACCTTATTGTGATAAGATTATGCGTTTTTTTAATAGCTTAGTTCATCATCATATAATTATGCTTCTCTGTATAGAAAAAATGTTAATGGGTATTCTAAAGATTTTTTTTTTACTCATCGAAAGATATTTTAAAAATATATATATAAAGTAATTTTTTTATAAAAATTTATATATTTGTGTATTAAAAACAATAATGCTCCTCGTGTGTGCATAATTCTTAAACTTCAATCATATTACGTAAATAATATGGAGTCTATTTAAATTTTAAAGAAAATATTGTTTTTACATAATTATATTAATGTCACAAATTATTGAGAATAAAGTGAGTTATGTGGAGAAACAACTCTGAGTTTTAAGTCTCACATTGTTTAGAAAAGTAGAGGTTGAGTCTATATAAATGAGAGGACCCACCTATCACCTTAAGATTTTGGATGATTACGTGGTGTTTCTCTCATTTGTTTCACTTTAAGGTTTTGAGTGATTATGTGGTGTCTCTCTCATTTGTTTAGATGTGTCTTTGATCTTTAGGTGAATGTTTGTGAATGCTTCCCTTTTAATAATGACCCAATAATAATATTTGAATCCGATTCGAAAAAGAGACCGGCTCACCTACCACCTTAATGATTCTAAATCTCACACTACTTAAATACACTTATCACACCTCGATGATGACTCAACACAAATTTTATAGTAAAATAACTTATTTTCAAACAATAAATAAATAAATATAGAGAAAGAATAAATTGGATTGAATTAGATTTTATAAATCAAAATCTAATATTCAATCCATCGTAGATTTAATTTTTCGAATATTTAAGAGTCTACCTTCATACAAACATACTTAAATAAATAATTTAACATCTCTTTAAATAAAATAATGATTTAAAAACTAATGAAATTAAATCTCATTTTATTTAACCTGAAACTTTAGAAAACAAGCCTATATAATATCATATGTTAATTTTAATTTGATGGAGTTAGGGATGGCAATGGACAGGGTTTGGGCAGGGTACTATAGTACCCGTCCCCATATCTGCAGTTTAAAAAAATCCCCGTACCCGAGCCCAAATCCGTGTGGGTATCAATATTCATGCCCGTGCCCGTACTCTGTGGATACCTCAATGCCCATACCCGTACCCGTTTATCCGCGTTAATAGTAAAATTAAATTATTTAATTACAAAATATCATATAATTTAAGTCTTTTTAACAATATTAAAAAAATATATATGTTATTGTTGAGTTAAAAAATAAATAAACACTTTTATTAAAATGTGTAATGATTAAATAGCGATATATTTAAAAAAAATTAGAATCATGCATTTTTAATATAATAATAAAATGACATTATAGAAATATGTAGTGCGGGTATGGGGCGGGTAGTAAGGTACCCGTGCCCGCACGCATATCCGCATATGTTAATGGATAATTACACGTGCCCGTGCCCATACCCATTTTTGCGGGTATTTACCCTACCCAATGTGGGTATTTTTGTGGGTACCCACTGGGGATGAGCCAAATTGTCATCCCTAGATGGAGTGGATAACTCAATCTGGTAGTTGAATTTAATGAGGGTAAGTAAATTTAAAATTCAATCTTTAAAATTAATATTTATTTATATTTATATATTAGTGTAAACAAATTATTAATACTTATAAATCAATAATTTTAAAAAAACAACAACATTATTATTTTTTTTTTACAAAAACCACAACAAATTTGTTTAGACAATGACAATTTTTTTTTATCGATACCAACCATGTTTTTTTTTTACAAAAAGCACTCTTACAATTAATATTATTTAAAAAAATATTTCTCTTTTTATTGACACCGTATTTATTTTAAAAATATGTGATAAAAAAGAGATTTATTTTGACAATATATGTTTCCGTTGCACGTAATGATGGTGGTTCTGCTAAGAGAAATTGATTTGTGATTTTTTGTTTTTGTTTTCTGTTATGGTTCTATGATTTTTTGTTGAAATTATGGATATAACATATGAAATGATTTCTCTCAAAAGGTCATTCTGATTCTGATTTTTGTTCTCCTCTTTGATTTTAGTTCATTGTATTTTGATTTGGTTTTCTGATAATTTTCCCTCTCTGATTTTACCCAGCTCTCTTCCTTTCCATCGTCCCTTTGCTTTGATTTTTTTGTCTCAATTTATAGATAAAATTTTTATAATTTTGTGACCATTGAATATTTTAACAACAGGAATTTGTGTTGCTTTAGAAAATGTTTTGGTTTTTACAGGAATAAAAGAGGCAAGAAATATCTAAAAAAACAATTGGTAAACTTTGCTGCTAGATTAAGAAGAAAAAAAAAAGAAAATTCAATTATGCTTTTAGAGGATAAAAAACATAGAATTGTTACATTTCAATGAGAAAATTTAATTTTTTATAGGAATAAACCGAATCTCACCTATATTATAGGAGATAAAGTGGTTCTTAAATTAGAAATGGGTGGAAAGTAAGAAAAAATAAAATAAAAGAATACTTTTCAAAATTTGAAAAAAAAACAAATAATAGAAAAAAAAAACAATGAGAAAATTAAGTTACTAATTAAATTTTTTTTGTTATTCTTTTTTAAAATTCAGACTCTACATAATAGAACTTTCAATTTCATTATTTTTGAGATTTTTTTTACTAAAAGTAAAAAAAAAAATGTCAAACACAAAAAAAAAAGATTATAAATATTTTTATTTATATTTTTTATTAAAAAAAGGCAGACAAAATTAGGGTACTACAATCGTCAAGTGCGAAGACTGGGAAATTAAAAGACTTCTTGTTGACCAAGGGAGTTCCGCAGACATTCTATTTTGGGATGCTTTTGAAAGACATCGCCTCAACCCAAAAAATTTGAAGTCTTTCAAAGGATCGTTGGTTGGATTCTCTGGAGAACATGTACATGTAAAGGGATACATCACTTTGATGATCATTTTTGGAGAGCAGGATCAAGCCAAATAGATAAAAGTTAGGTATTTGGTTATTGGTGCCTCCTCTTCTTACAATATGATTATAGGGAGACCAACTTTTAAGCGGTTGGGCGCCACCTTTTCCACTCTTCATTTATACATGAAGTATCCGCTCCCCAATGGGCGAGTGGAAGGTATATAAGGAGATCAAAAGATTTCCAGGAAGTGTTATGCAGACAGCCTCAAGATGAAGAGGGTTCGCACTCCAAGAAGTAAGGTCGGGAGAATGGGCTCAGAAATAAACCCACAAGGATAAATCTTTAAAGTCGAAGAAGTTTCCTCTCCAACCTTTGAGTAGGTTGAAGATTAAAGGTCTAAAAGGGATACCCTTTGAAGACATCGACATGGCATTCTTTTATTTTTCTTTATTACTATTTTATTACTTTGTTGACAATTTTTATAGGTGAGTACTACATTTCTGCCAATTGTAAGGACACGTTATTTCCTGGGGTGCACTCTTTTCCCTCTGTGCTTTTGCATAGGGTGAAGGTTTTTAATGAGGCACCTCGTTTTTATTATTTTAGAGAATCTTTATTTGTTGGCTATTCCTTTCTTTGTAGGAAACCTAAAAGCTCAAGGGAACATCGCTCATATAGGCGATCAATTAGCTGGGTTCTCAAGTGGGATCTTTGCCGCTCATTGAGACGATCATTTTGATGGAACCTCAAGAATGATTCTTTTCGCCAATAGAGGTGATAATTTTGGTGGACCCTTAAGAGGGATCCTTGCTGCCCATAGAGGCGATTATTTTGCTGGACCATCAAAAGGGATCTTTTTCTCCCATAGAGGCTATCATTTTGTTGGGCCCTCAAGAAAGACCTTTTGCCGCTCATTTTGCTGGACCCTTAAGAGGGATCCTTGCCGCCCATAAAGGCGATCATTTGCTAGACCCTAAAGAGAGATCATTGCTGCCTATAGAGGTGATCATTACACTAGATCCTCAAGAGATATACTTGCGCCCCATAGAGGCGATCATTTCGCTGAATCCTTAAGTGGGATCCTAGCTGCCCATAAAGGCGATAATTTCATTGGATCCTTAAGTGGGGTCCTTGCCTTCTATAGAGGCGATCATTTTGCTAGATTCTTAAGTGATATCCTTGTTGCCCATAGAGGCGATAATTTCGCCGGATCCATAAGTGTGGTCCTTGTCGCCCATAGAGGTGGTTAATTCGCTAGATCCTTAAGTTGGGACCTTGTCGTCCATAGAGGCAATTAATTCGTTGGATCCTTAAGTGGGGTCCTTGCTGCACATAGAGGTGGTCAATTCATTGGATCCTTAAGTGGGGTCTTTGCATCCCATATAGGCGATCAATTTGTTGTATCCTTAAATGGGATCCATGCCACCCATAGAGACGATCAATTTGCTAGATCCTTAAATAGGATCATTGTCATCCTTTAAGTAAACCACAACACAAATTCCCTAAAACGGGATCCTTGTCATGTTTCCTCGCGAGTAGTCAAATTATTTCAAGAACGATTATGAAATACACCCCTCAGCCAAAGGCTAAAGGGTTGATCATACAAAGATAATTACAGAAGAAGATAACAATAAAGGCAGTTGACATAAAAGGTGCCCTCAAGGGGCGCCATTATTAATTATAATTGCAAAAATCCCCTGAAGGGGGAACTAAATACAATAAAAATGTTAAAACATGAAGAACTATTCACCGTCCACTAGCTGACCGTCACGTACCACCTGTAAGGGATCTATCAAGCTTAAGTCCAAACCAGGATAAAGAAAGGCGTTCTACCTTCTCGCCCTCTCAAAGTGATGGACGGAGGTCTCCATTAATTCATCTTTGAGTAGCGAGACCTTCTCCTCTAGACTATCCAAGGTGTTGCGAGCCCTTTTATTCAATTTCTTCAGATGCTCCACCTTTTCAAATTGGATGAGAGCATTAGCGGCCATCTCCTGGATAAGTGCCTACACAATTTTGCGAATATTGTTATTTACATGGATCACCTTGGACTGTAATCCTCTTATGGTACGAGAATACTTCTCCCTCTACACTTTCTCCACTAAAAAACATCTTAAATTTTGGACTTCCAGCAAATCAGATAGCTTGGTAGAAGACATGTAAAGGAGTAATTGATAGTCTCTTGAAAAATTCTCAGGAAAAGAGAAGTAGCGATAAAAAATCTCCACCATATTAAAGGTGTGGTTGTTGTAGCAACCTGCCCTAAAAATTAGACTTTTAGAGTCGCCACCTATTCTGAAGGGCGAATAGGAAACCCTACGCAGTTTAGAGATTCGGGGTAAGTTATTATAATCAGGTCGAGGGAAGGTGTTAGGCACCCTCAACCCTTTCCTATTGGCTTTGAATCTAAGGTAAAGGTTTATGGCTAAAATATTGAGGTTTAATAGCTAAAGAATTGAATAGGGGAAAATTGAGATTTTAGGGAGGGGGACTCGCCTTGGTTATCCAAGTGCCTACGTATCTCCTTATGGAGAATCAGAGTCAACGTAGTTCGGGCACAGGGTTGTACGCCTTTGAATTTGATATGATATGGTTTGAAGGTATTTTGAGTTACCTTGTCGTAGTTTTTAATTTTATGGTTTCCAAGGCATTTTGAGTTGCCTTGTCGAAAAGTATGAAAATCCGTAGTTTGATTTGAAGTGTTTTGAATGTTTGGCGTACAACCCTGATTTGATATGGCACCGTTAGATGCGGTGACCAATGGATTTGGTCAGTATAGCTAACGGGTTAAGGGCATTGCTGATTGCTCAGATCGATAGATTGATCATCGCGGGCAGCAAATTGAAAGTGTTTTAATTTGTGTATTTTTATCTCTCGTCTAAAGCGACTGATAGCTTCAGTCGGGTCGAGGAGAGAATTAATAAGAATTAATTAAATTAATTAGAACAATTTATTTCTCGTCTAATACGACTAATGGATTTAGTCGGTTCGAGGAGAAATTGAGTTATCAACAAAAAAAAAACAATTAAACAAATTTTAGAAATTTGAATGAATTAGTTTATAAAAAAAACAATTGACACATTTTAGAATTTTAGTTAATTAGTTATCAAAAAAACAATTCAAACAAATTAATCTTTATGAAAATTAATTTAGATAAGTTTTATTTTGTTTATTCGCAGGGGGGTGTATTGTTTATGAAAGGGCAGTAATTTTGGGGTGTTAATAGTGACTGGGTCAGGCCCAAACGGTTGAGGATCCGTCCGGATCCTACGTGACGCTGGTGCATGGTTCAATAGGCGTTCAGGGATTCAGGCCCTTTGATCTAACACACTACTATCCAAAGGTCTGCATGCCTTGCTGATTGAAGGCATATGGTAAAAGGGGAGGCACCGAATCATGTTCGGTATGCCTGCCAAGTGGCTATGAGAAGCCACATGGCGCCCATCCAACGGTGAGGGAAAAGATTTGATTAAAACAACAAAAAAAAGAAAACTCATACCCAGAC
The DNA here is from genome assembly GCF_029867415.1 of Vicia villosa. Taxonomy (NCBI): domain Eukaryota; kingdom Viridiplantae; phylum Streptophyta; class Magnoliopsida; order Fabales; family Fabaceae; genus Vicia; species Vicia villosa. The sequence goes on along the minus strand of NC_081180.1, from coordinate 24,739,770 downwards.
TCACAGCCTCTCTCGTTCTCTCCCACTTGCTCTCTCATTTTTTCGCACAAACCCAGAAAACGGCCAAACATCTCGCCGTCGGCCACCACCAACCGCCGTTTGATACCCTCCTCTAACAACCGTCCGACACCATCTGAAACCCAGAAACAACCGTGACCGGATGAAGATCATCACGATCTTCATCTTCTTCGCACCTTATGAACCCCAACCATATCCTAACCCTTTCAAAATACAAAAACCCTAACCCTCCCAAATTTCCAGATTCAAGAACAAAGTATAAACATGCAAATCGGATGGACCCTAAGCTAAGTGTTTACGGTGATTACCTTTTTTTCTTGAATGTTGGAACGTGTAAGCTCCCTCCTCCTCTTAATCCTCTTTTCTTTTTCTGTATATCGCAGGTACAAGATGAAGATTCGAGAATTTGATTCGTCGCGGCTTTAGGGTTCTCCGTTCGTCCAAAATTTCCATCCCCTCAACTTCTTCTTCTATTTTCTTTTATAATGTTAGGGTTTTAGATTATTTTAGGAAAAGTTAGATTGGATTCAAAGTTAGTTTGATTCGTTTGTAATATTACTCTGTAAATAATCTTTAATAAAAATCTTTTATTTCCTTCCAGTTTTGATTTTGTTTAAGTTTAATTCTCTTTGCGTTTTGATCCTTGATTTGTTTTTTTGCTCGTTTGATTCATGCATGGGCCTGGGCAAATTGTTGGATTAGGGTTTGATTGCTTGGAGGTTCACTTGGTTGAAGCTAGGGTTTCTGTGGAGGAGGGGCAGCGCTGAAGACTTGGGAGAGAAGATGAACAGGACCCGGGTCAGTTTGACCCGGTCCATATCCGATCCATCTTGGCCTGACCCAATCTTTGCTGGCGTGTTTTTTTTTGTCCGATGCTTGTTAATCTGTTTGGCCCAAAGAAATGGCCCACTTGATCAGCTCATTGCTTTAATTAACTCAACTAATATTAACAATAACACCAATAATTAAAAGCAGTAATAATACTCTTTAATAATAATAACCTATTATTCATTAATAATAATCTAATCATAATATTATATAAGAATGATTAAATCATAAATTGTACAAATAAAATAAATGGATAATGATATTAAACACCTAATTAGCTTAATGATCCCTACCTTGATAATAACCCAAAAAATTAATCCAACCATTTAATTAAATAAATAATTAATGATAAAAAAAGAATTGTAATGGACTATCAAAGTGATCAAAAACCTTATGATAAGATATATTGGACCAAATGGTTGGGCCAGAGATACTTGTTAACTACACACCTGATTTTAATTAGAAGGTTTCATGAGAGGTCAGGTTTAACAATAGATATGTTAAACCCCATATCCCTTAATTTTTACCCCTTAGCAAATTAAAAGATGCAAATCATGTTGGGTAAATTTTGGGGTATGACAGCTGCCCCTATTTAATTACCTTGGATTGAATGGCGTGAGAATACGCAGGTCTCACGCTTTTCGGATCGAAGAGTTATTAAATAATGGAAGACCCCTAAATTTACCTTGCAGTTAGTGTGAGAAGAAAGAAATGTCCTGCTAACGCCTGAGTCTTACATAGCGAGGACTCGCCGTTAATTGTGATCGGCTTGCTATATTGCTAACAAGCTCACCTGCACCATTTGAATCATTTGTCCTAGTTCGGACAGATTTTGCCTGCACCGTTAGATCGCTTACCCTAGTTTGGGCAAGTTCACCTGCGTGGGAGTTTGCTTTGTAAATGCGTATGCATCATGCTTATGCATTATGCGCATGCATATGCCCATGTTGTTTGTATATATGTATGAATGTTTACACATGTAAATGTCGCGTGTATGCAAATGAGTATGTATGATAACTCCGGCGTCTTATCTCCTTATCACCCCTTGAATTTGTTTCACCCTTTTGAGATGTGTGTGAATCCTTGTTCGGATTGTATTTGAGGAGAGGTGAAGTAATGTCTTACATAAGACTACCTGAAGAGGTTTCCTGAACACGGTATATCAATGACTGATGTGACGGAGATTAGGCTTCAAACAAAGCTCGGGAAGAATTGTCTTAGAGAAGACTGACTGAGGAAACTCTTTGAAAGAGCAAGATGTGTCTTTAGAAAAAGATTGGATAATTTTTTGAAGAGTATTACCTAAAGAGGTTGAGATATGTCTTAAACAAGACTACCTAGAAAGGCTCCTAAAAGATATGAAGTATCTTGAACAAGATTACCTAGAGAGGCTTCCAAAAAGATATGAAACGTCTTAAACAAGATTACCTAGAGAGGCTTTTAAAAAGATATGAAACGTCTTAAAAAAGATTACCTAGAGAGGTTTCTAAAAAGATATGAGATTGTCTTGAACAAGATTGTGCTTTAAACAAAGCTCGGGGAGGCACGTTTGCAAATAGGGTCAAAGAATCCTAGAGAGGATAAAGACTATTTTGAGGAATATGGTGTTTTTAACAAAACTCAGGGAAAGACATAAAGATTACCCTAGAAAAGATAGGAGACCGTCCTAAAGAAGACTGTACCTTAAACAAAGTTTGACACGGTTTATAGGAGAAATTTGAACATGTCTGAAAAGATTGACGGGTGTCTTTGAGAAGATTACCTAGAAAGGTTCCTGGAAAGGACACCAGATTTTTTTTAGAGAATATTGCCTGAAAAGGAATATCTTAAAGAAGACTGAAAAAGTTAAGAGACGTCTTACAGAAGACTAACTAGAAAAGGTTTTTAGAATGGAATATGTCTTAGAGAAGACTACCTGAAAAGATTTCTGAAAATGACGAGAGGCACCTGGAAAGGTTTTGTGGGATGTGTCTTAAAGAAGACTGTTTGAAAAGGGGCTCCTAGAAAGGATAGTAGATATTTGAACATGTCTTAAAGAAGACCACATGGACAAATTGAGAGATGTTTTATAAAAGTTCCTGGAAAGGACGTGAGAGTGGTATTGACAACATTTGATACTGAGTGACCTTTTGCAACGTGCCCCCCTATTAATGGATTTGCCCCATGGGCTATTCAGAGTCCTTGAGAGACCCCATCGATCTTGATTAGATTGCCCCAGATGAAATAGGATAACAACGGGCTATGCCCCGGGTATACAGTAGCCATCCGAGTCAGGCGTAAGAGATATTTCTTCTTTGATATGCTTTTTAAAGCTATTTCGCCTGTCGGTAGGATTTTTAGTCATTAGCCATGCCCCATGCAACTTCTCCCTGATGTTAAAACATTTGAATCTATATAGACCAATGTGCTTTACGATGAAATTCATAAGATGCGAATGCATATGTCTGTCTTGAAAGCTTAAAAAACATTTTTTTTTAGTAAAACAAAGTTTTTTTTGTAAGAAAGTGATATCAACTCAAGAGTTATAGTAGACCTTAAGGAGTCGGGATACCTTTTTGTAACGGTATGCTTTCGAACTAACCATGTTTCAGTTAGGACTTTTAAGGGTTGTAACGTGGCCTGGTTCACGGTTTTAAGAATCAAAGGATAATGGCTCAAAGTTCATTTGTACCCACCCCAATCTTCGTGACGTTCTCCAGTCCTACGCTCAGTTAACTATGCATTTAGGCTCCAAAAGACTTTGGGAATTATAACATTGACATTTATGATGGTTCAAAAACCAAAGGTTTATCAGCAAAGACAGTCATCCTCCTTTTGTAATATTTTCCTTTTCTCAAGGGTATATAGTGACCCTTTTTTTACTTTATTATCCCTAATTTTTGCCTGAACTGTGTTTATTTAAAATTACAGTCAGCGGGATGCACCAATTTTGCCTAAGTCTCCCTTAATAGGTTTTGACTTGCCAGGCCTTGCGTTGTTTTCTTTTCTTTTTCTTTACGGACATTGACTGCCAGGTTTAATTATGACGGAGAACCATCAGTGATTATGTTCAAAGGGACAATTTGGGATAATCAAGTTAACTGAACAGCTACCCTACCCCAGGTTATATTTTGAGGGTTTTTATTTTGTACGTGAAGGAAAACTCCTACTTCTTAGGCTCAAAGGGGTTGACGAGGGATTAACATCCTTATATTTCCACTGTATTGGAATTGAAACAATGCCTGTACATCGTCAACACGGTCTGTTCGAAAGCGTACCGTATGAGATAGTAGTATCGTTTTCGTCATTCTCCCTCTAAAGGTACACATCTTTGAACAAAAGTTGAATATCACAAATAATAAAACCAAGTAAAAACACAGTTTTGAATATAGTGAAAACACTAGGAATAAACCAAGACAAACGTAAGCAATGCATTAATGATTATTGTAAAGTACATAGCGTATACCGCAAACCAATGTTTAAACAAACTGAAAGGAAATTGCAAATGAAAACAAAAACTAATGATTTAAGAAACCCTCCTTCTAGCCACTTATAGCATCATACTTGCGAGGCTCTTCGAACTCAATGAGCCCTTCTTCAATTAGATCTTGGATCTTGTGCTTCAACGGCCCACAGTCCTCTGTATCATGACCAGGACTATCTGAATGATAAGCGCACCTAGCATGATGCTTGTACCCAGGAGCGGGGTTAGCTGTAGCTGAGTATGGAGGTAGCAGAGTTATCAAATTCTGACCGAGCAGGTGCTGCAAAGCTTGAGACAGTGGCATGTGCAATGGAGTAAATGATCGTTTTGGCTTGGACCTCCAGGGGCGTTGGCCACCCTGTTGCTTTTGCTTATCCCTCTGTTGTAATGTCGGGGTCTGATTAACCAGGATTGCCCCCACAGTGTTGGGTTCCTTTTTTCCATCATATGATTTCTTTGCTTGATAGGAACCTGAGGGTGCCCCTTGTATCTTCCCATTTTTTATCCCAGTTTCAATCCTTTCCCCAATGACTACCAAGTCCGAGAACCCTGAAGATATGCTTCCAACCGTCTTATCATAGTATGGTCCTTGCAAAGTACTCATAAATATGTCCACCAGTTCTTTTTCCATCAAGGGAGGTTGGACTCGAGAAGCCATTTCCCTCCACCTTTGGGCATACTCCTTGAATGATTCATCCTTCTTCTGTGACATGTTTTGTAATTGCATCCGATTGGGTGCCATGTCCAAGTTGTACTTGTACTGTTTCAAGAATGTGTTAGCCAGATCATTCCAGCTTCTGATATAGGATTTCTCCAATTGCATATACCAGTCAATAGATGCTCCGCTTAAACTCTGTTGGAAGAAGTGTATCATTAGATTTTGATCGTGAGCATAGGCAGCCATTTTTCGCACATACATGCGCAAGTGGTTCCTCGGACATGTGAGTCCTTTGTATTTCTCGAAGTCAGGAATCTTGAATTTGTGTGGGATAGTCAAGTCTGAGACCAAACTCATTTCGAAGGCATCCACATCGAAAGTATCATATCCTTCTACCACCTTTAGTCTCTCCTCTAGCGCTTTGATCTATTCACTGTCCTTGAAGTCTTCCCTAGAGTTGGGATTAGACTGCTGCGTCTGAGGTGCTTGGTCTGTGTTGTCCACCTCTTGTACTCCGTATTGTAGATCCAGGTAATCTTCATCCTTAGGGACACTGTTAGCAGGAATGCGAACTGTGCGGGTTGTCCCTTTAGTCTGTGGAGTGGGGACAAATCCCTCTTGAGAGGCCTCTCCTTTCTCTTGGAATTGGATAGCTCTCCTGACAGATCGGACCTGAGGTCTGTCCTTAGCCGGGCCAAAGCCTGAAACAAATCCTAGCAGCGGGTTTTCGTCGTTGGGAATCTCATCCTGGACTAGGGTATCCTCAGACGGAACCTCTTTTGCCTTTTCTTGTTTATCTAGTAGGGCCTTCATGAGTCCTAGCATCTGAGTCATACCTCCTTTAACCTCTTCCACACTAACCTTCAGTTGATCCACCTCCTTACGAAGGGCGGCTTGATTTTGTTCTATCTGATCCATTGATTTCTTTTGTTGAAATCTTGTCTGATAAGACGGTCGGGATGTTAAATTATCCTTCCCAATGGTCTCTTGCTCTGAAGGTAAAAGAGAAATCTTCTTTCAATGCCATGACAATGATATGCATGCCATGAATGATATGTTTTATGTATGTTTATGTCTTATCCACATCCATTGGTGTAATAACTCCTTTCTTCTTCTTTTTTTTTATTATTTTTTTTGGATAAGACATGATGCAAGGATGCACATGATGCATGATGAATGCCACAATTATATGAGATATATAAAAAAATAAAAAAAAATAATGAAAGCGTACAGTTAAACACATAAGCATATAAGCCCTAGGTTCATAGGTTCGACGTAACGGCTTAGGAGCCTACCCTTCCCACGGGAATGTTCTAGAAGGTCTCATGGGATTGTTCGTAGCCGCCGAGACTTTTTGTCTCTTTGGATTTTGGAACAACTCATTGGTCCATGAGGTTCGAAATTTAGGGGTTGGTTCCCAGAGAGATCAGCTAAATACCAAGTCCAGCCCACAACAAGGTCGAGCCTCGTATCAGACCTTTCCGGATATTCAACCCACTCTGAGTGGAATTATAATAAGACTCGTAGGCGATGTAATTCCCCTCTGGTCATTATTATAATTCCCACGCTCAGGCTTAACAACAATATATATCCCAGAAAATACAGTAAAACAGGTAATAATTAAATAAACATTTAAAAATTACTGTAAAAGATAATTACTGTAAATAAAACCATAAATAAATAAAATAAATAATAAATAAATTAAATTAAATATTTTCATAAAGAGAAAAAAACCCAAATCCTAATTCACAACCCTAGTTTTGGCAAATTAGCCAAACCCTAAAAATAATTCGATAAACCCTAATTGATTCGCCAAAACCTAAACCCTGTCAAAACCTAAAGGAGCATAATAATTTATAGTTTTGTTATCACTAGTCCCCAGCAGAGTCGCCAGCTGTAGCAACCTGCCCTAAAAATTAGACTTTTAGAGTCGCCACCTATTCTGAAGGGCGAATAGGAAACCCTACGCAGTTTAGAGATTCGGGGTAAGTTATTATAATCAGGTCGAGGGAAGGTGTTAGGCACCCTCAACCCTTTCCTATTGGCTTTGAATCTAAGGTAAAAGTTTATGGCTAAAATATTGAGGTTTAATAGCTAAAGAATTGAATAGGGGAAAATTGAGATTTTAGGGAGGGGGACTCGCCTTGGTTATCCAAGTGCCTACGTATCTCCTTATGGAGAATCAGAGTCAACGTAGTTCGGGCACAGGGTTGTACGCCTTTGAATTTGATATGATATGGTTTGAAGGTATTTTGAGTTACCTTGTCGTAGTTTTTAATTTTATGGTTTCCAAGGCATTTTGAGTTGCCTTGTCGAAAAGGATGAAAATCCGTAGTTTGATTTGAAGTGTTTTGAATGTTTGGCATACAACCCTGATTTGATATGGCACCGTTAGATGCGGTGACCAATGGATTTGGTCAGTATAGCTAACGGGTTAAGGGCATTGCTGATTGCTCAGATCGATAGATTGATCATCGCGGGCAGCAAATTGAAAGTGTTTTAATTTGTGTACTTTTATCTCTCGTCTAAAGCGACTGATAGCTTCAGTCGGGTCGAGGAGAGAATTAATTAAATTAATTAATTAGAACAATTTATTTCTCGTCTAATACGACTAATGGATTTAGTCGGTTCGAGGAGAAATTGAGTTATCAACCAAAAAAAACAATTAAACAAATTTTAGAAATTTGAATGAATTAGTTTATAAAAAAAACAATTGACACATTTTAGAATTTTAGTTAATTAGTTATCAAAAAACAATTCAAACAAATTAATCTTTATGAAAATTAATTTAGATAAGTTTTATTTTGTTTATTCGCAGGGGGGTGTATTGTTTATGAAAGGGCGGTAATTTTGGGGTGTTAATAGTGACTGGGTCAGGCCCAAACGGTTGAGGATCCGTCCGGATCCTACGTGACGCTGGTGCATGGTTCAATAGGCTTTCAGGGATTCAGGCCCTTTGATCTAACACACTACTATCCAAAGGTCTGCATGCCTTGCTGATTGAAGGCATATGGTAAAAGGGGAGGCACCGAATCATGTTCGGTATGCCTGCCAAGTGGCTATGAGAAGCCACATGGCGCCCATCCAACGGTGAGGGAAAAGATTTGATTAAAACAACAAAAAAAAAGAAAACTCATACCCAGACTCACAGCCTCTCTCGTTCTCTCCCACTTGCTCTCTCATTTTTTCGCACAAACCCAGAAAACGGCCAAACATCTCGCCGTCGGCCACCACCAACCGCCGTTTGATACCCTCCTCTAACAACCGTCCGACACCATCTGAAACCCAGAAACAACCGTGACCGGATGAAGATCATCACGATCTTCATCTTCTTCGCACCTTATGAACCCCAACCATATCCTAACCCTTTCAAAATACAAAAACCCTAACCCTCCCAAATTTCCAGATTCAAGAACAAAGTATAAACATGCAAATCGGATGGACCCTAAGCTAAGTGTTTACGGTGATTACCTTTTTTTCTTGAATGTTGGAACGTGTAAGCTCCCTCCTCCTCTTAATCCTCTTTTCTTTTTCTGTATATCGCAGGTACAAGATGAAGATTCGAGAATTTGATTCGTCGCGGCTTTAGGGTTCTCCGTTCGTCCAAAATTTCCATCCCCTCAACTTCTTCTTCTATTTTCTTTTATAATGTTAGGGTTTTAGATTATTTTAGGAAAAGTTAGATTGGATTCAAAGTTAGTTTGATTCGTTTGTAATATTACTCTGTAAATAATCTTTAATAAAAATCTTTTATTTCCTTCCAGTTTTGATTTTGTTTAAGTTTAATTCTCTTTGCGTTTTGATTCTTGATTTGTTTTTTTGCTCATTTGATTCATGCATGGGCCTGGGCAAATTGTTGGATTAGGGTTTGATTGCTTGGAGGTTCACTTGGTTGAAGCTAGGGTTTCTGTGGAGGAGGGGCGGCGCTGAAGATTTGGGAGAGAAGATGAACAGGACCCGGGTCAGTTTGACCCGGTCCATATCCGATCCATCTTGGCCTGACCCAATCTTTGCTGGCGTGTTTTTTTTTGTCCGATGCTTGTTAATCTGTTTGGCCCAAAGAAATGGCCCACTTGATCAGCTCATTGCTTTAATTAACTCAACTAATATTAACAATAACACCAATAATTAAAAGCAGTAATAATACTCTTTAATAATAATAACCTATTATTCATTAATAATAATCTAATCATAATATTATATAAGAATGATTAAATCATAAATTGTACAAATAAAATAAATGGATAATGATATTAAACACCTAATTAGCTTAATGATCCCTACCTTGATAATAACCCAAAAAATTAATCCAACCATTTAATTAAATAAATAATTAATGATAAAAAAAGAATTGTAATGGACTATCAAAGTGATCAAAAACCTTATGATAAGATATATTGGACCAAATGGTTGGGCCAGAGATACTTGTTAACTACACACCTGATTTTAATTAGAAGGTTTCATGAGAGGTCAGGTTTAACAATAGATATGTTAAACCCCATATCCCTTAATTTTTACCCCTTAGCAAATTAAAAGATGCAAATCATGTTGGGTAAATTTTGGGGTATGATAGTTGTTCCACAAAGAGGGTTCAGGAGGGACAACGTCCTCTCTTGCATTCTCATCCCCTTGTCATGCTTCACGGCTCATCGATGGCCCTAAGGGGCCCTTCTTCTTCCATATAACCTTGGGAGGTTAAGCCTCAGCATCTCGGGAAGTCTCACATTGTCTTGCCCCCTATTATCTGTCACGTCTTGGGGGAGGAGAGGAGGGAACCTTGCCTGCTGCTGAGGCATCTGCATTATCACCAAGCGTTCCCTTTTCTTGTCGAGGGGGAATTCCTCCATCTCCATTGCGGATAAAAATACTTTTAAGACGTAAAAGTAATAAACACAAGACTAGGTTAGAAAAGGTGTTCTTTCATACCTATATTGGCCCCCACTCCCTCAGAGTTTTCATGATCTCAATTAATAAGGGTATTGGATTCTAGAGAGTAGAAACATCTCAAAATCTGAATCACTTCATGATCAAGGGGAGAAAGAACTCTTGGATCCACCCTTTGGGTAATCCGAGGGTACAAAGTCCATGATAAAGGGAAAAAAGGGTCACCCCTTGCACCCGCATGGACAGGAGAAGAATTACCTCACCCTCTCACCTGAAGGGCTTTAGCATACATCCGCCAGGCAAAGGGCATAATATCACCCAACCGTTGTTAGGGAGAATATCAATCCTAAAAAAAATAAAGAAACACCCCTACAATAAGAGACACACCCAGGATGCAATAGACTATCTGAAAAGCCTTGAGTATGCCCCATAAGTTTGAGGTAATCTAAGAAGGGGAGACGTTGGTAGCAGTCAGGAAATATATTTTGAAAGAAGTGAATGAAATCAAAACACTTAACTCATGAATAATAGGAAGGTGGACGTAAAACTAGGGAGCATACGACTCACTAGAAGTATCCATATTATCCCTTGCCTCATTTGAACAAGGTTCCATAATCACATCTTCCTCACGGCCTGTGCTGTAAAATCTAATGTCGTAATGAAACTTATTGATCATATCCGCAGTACAATATATAGACGTAATATCTTGGATGTGAGCAAGCTTAATTATCTTTCTTATGGTCACTAGGGGCATAGAAAATGAAGACAAGATGCTTTCACCCTGGTATATTTTTCTAGAAAGAGAGAAATGGAAAAGAAGTAGAAAATAAAGAGTTTCCCAAAATAATATAATGGGAAACCCACAGGCACAAGCCGTAAATTCACCCAATGAGGTAACTGCCACGAGAAGTGGGAAAGTCGGTACACCTGGAAGTCGCGTATAAGAAAAAGAGGATAATTTCATTTTCCTAAAGAACGCCATCATGAGTGCATTAAATGTCACCCATGTTCTTTTTCCCAATGACACACCCAAGCTTTAAATAGTAATTGACGTTTTGACATCGTGAAGTCTAATCAAAAGAGATAGGGAATATCCCTCTATAATTCAGACGTTTAAGAGGCAAAAGAATGAGTAGCCTCTTTCAACGGAGGGACTCACCCCAAGCTAAGGGACTCACCCTTCAATAAATGAATGCCTTCAACTGAGGGGCTCGCTCTTTGGTAAATAGTTTCCATTAACCAATGGAATCCCTATAAGGGCAAGGGGCGCACCTCAAATGAAAAAGGCCTTAAAAACACTTTGTCCTTAGCAAAGTCCTCCTTCTTGAAGGACTATGTAATTTTATATTTGTGAGTTTTTGAAAGATTAGGTGGTCAACAACTTCTCCTAATCAGGAAGGAGCAGTGGTCACCCCTCAGGATTACCAAAATTCTAGACCCAAAAGACCTCTATAAATACTCCTCATCTCATGGGAGAAATGGACAAATATTTAGCCATACAAATCACACCCCACATACAGTTATGCGTAAGCACGTCATTCATCTACAGAGTCTCTCACCTCACGTGAGCAGGACTCCTAAACCACCGTAAAATACCAATGGAAAGGGCTTCTCGCCGCCTTGGGCAAGCCCTAACTACCCTACAACACAATATACTTAAAAGGCCTTTGAGTCCCCTACCTTTGGAGGAGGAACACATACGTTTTGACTTATACAAAAACAATAAAATCAAGGTTTAAAAAATGTATATTAATCTCATGTTTAAGTAGCTTTGATCAAATTTAAAGAAATGATGTATTTGATCAAATTTAAATTGATAGATTTAATCTTCACATTCCATTGTTAATCAATGAAGCAATAGAGTTTCATAAAAAAAAAACTCATCCCATTCCATTCATGAATATAACAAAAATAACTACTCTTATTATTCTTTCATCTAACACATTTTCACTGCATTTCAATTTCAAGAACTGAATTACAATCAACACAAGAAGTTGAATTTCCATAGCAGAAGCAATGGCTTCATCATCAATCTACAAACCCTACACACTTTCATAAACCCTAACCTCTCACCAATGTCCAATCTCCGCCGTCAAATTCTCCTCCAACAATCGTCTTCTTGCCTTCTCTTCAGTCGACAAAACCATCTGCACTTACGCCTTCACCAACTCCAATTCTGATTCCAACCACCTAACCCTATCTCCCATGCAACAATATGAAGGTCACCAACTCGGTGTTCTCGAATTTGCTTTCTCCTCCAATTTTTGTGTGGGATACCTTGGCTAAATAGTGGATCGGGTTCCTCCAAAATAAGAATTTCACTTTAATGGATAAAGTGAGTAATGTTGATCATTGATTTGCAAATAGAGGGAAAATAAATGGTAACTCGGGTTGCGGAGCCATTATTAGAACAAGCAATTGAGAATGGAAAGGTGGATTTTCTAAGCATTTGAAAGTGTGCAAGGCAATAATGACAGAGTTATGGGGTCTGTTTGAAGGATTACAATATGTGTATGATAAAGGGTATTTGTAAGTTATTGTTCAGCTCGATAGCAAGGAGATTATCAAAGCCTTATCAACAACAACTCACAATATCAAAGCTGGAACAGACTTGATTCAACGCATCAAGAAATTGATTGATCGAGATTTAAAGATATAAATTCATCACATCTATAGGGAAGCCAACAAATGTGCAGACGCGTTAGCAACCATTAGAGCTAGGCAAGATCAATCTATCAAATTTTATGATTTTTGTCCTGTATACATTTCGAAGTTGTACGTGAACGACTTGCTGGGAATTTCCCATAGTCGTAACATTATTAATTAGCGTGTTTTATTTTCGAGGTCTTGGCTCTCCTTCATCCTAAAAAAAAATAAGCGAGTAATGTCGATCATTGATTTCCAAATCTAGGGTAAATATTTTAAGTACATCATAATAAGTTACAAGTGTGTTAAAATAACAACCCTTAATTTTCTCACTTTTCATTTTATCTACTTTAGCAGATGAATGAATTATATATCTCTATCTATGTTGTTGGGTTTTTTCAGTGGGGTTTATTCTTTGTGCAATATTATGATTTATATTTGTGTAATGGCTTTATATGACTTATGTGATAGATTTTTGTTGCACAGGGCCTCAAAATTTTGAGTTGTACTTTTATTAACTATCAAAATAAATGTTATTTATTCACTATTGCATTCAAAGGTTAACCAAAACAGTTTGAAATTTAATATCAAAAAAAAAAATCTGAATTTAAAATAAGAGGACTAATTTCGTAAATCAGTTAAAATTGAGCGATCAAAGTTGTAATTTAGTCTTATTTTTTTAATAAAAATGTATATTGTTAATTTGATAATAATATATTAAAATTTTAGCAATATTAGTATTATTTTTAATTAAGTTATCATAATTATATTAATAATAAATTAAATTATACGTTTACAAAAATTTATAACCATCTGACTTAAGTTAGTTTAGCCTAACGCAATATTTATAAGGTATACTAATTTTTCTAATTAATTTAACTTTTTTTCAATTTAATATTTCAACTCTAATAAACTCTTGAGGTCAAATTTTAAACTTTAAAATGAAAATCCAATTGTGTTCTATAAAGAACATCTAAAGAAACCAAATGTAAAAATCAAAGGTGAAAAAAACACACTCATCGTAGAAGAAGGAACATGCAAAACAAATAGATAGAATTAAATAAGCAAATACATGATTTTTGGTTAAATGATCCCAAAGATCATTGGGGACCATTGTTGGTCTTATATATTTGAGGTGTGTTATTTGAACACCAATTTTTCCGACACCGTATATGATATCATATGCCACTCTCTTTATCTCTCACTTCCTTTTTAACTTTATATAGTTACACAAATTCCAAAAGTACATCAAAACACTCCAAATATATTAAAGACACTCTACGAAGTTCCGAATTTGGGGGTCAAAATATGATTTAACTATATTTTACAAGTGAACGAGACACAATGAAAAATTGTTGTGAATTCAATACCAAGAACAAAATATAATGCAAGGGAAGAATAAAGAATAGGGAAGAAGAAGAACACAAAAATTTGTTATAACTGCTATTCTTTTACTTTCTCTTAAAACAAGATTACAAGTTTACAAAAATAACAAATAACATCTCTCACCCTAAATTAGGATTTGCAGCTTAACAATAATGAGAGACTAGTATGCTATTTATAATAAAACCTAACATATTAACTAATGGGCTTTTTCCACAAGGCCCATTACACAAGCCAACTTAATAAACAAGCTAACTTAACAAATTAAGGTTTAAACACTAAAATCTAATTTAACATGCTAGCAACCCTAGCATCTTCGACACCAGCATGTGAACAACCTTCGACTTCATGCTTAATCTTGTCGAACCAAGAAGCTACCCTTCGACCATACTAGAGTTCGATCCAATATCTCACAAATCTCCACCTTGGACCTAACTCTACAACATAAAGGGAACAAACTAGCTATCTTCATGCAGCTTTATCAACTGCATACAGTAAAGCTGTCTTCATGATTTCTACCAGAGTCTTCCAACTTTTGAAATTCTCAAAAGTTTCATCCTTAGTCTTCTGGATGAATACCCATAACTTCCTGGAATAATCATCAACTATGGATAGAAAATACTTTGCTCCTGAATGTGATGGACACATTGCAGGCCCCCAAAGATCAGTATGGATGTAATCAAGGGATCCATGTGTTCTTTGTTTGCCTTTGTTGAACTTCACTCTGCAAGATTTTCCAAGTACACAGGGTTCACAAAACTTCAGCTTTTCGATTTTGTCTCCACCAAGCAGATTTTGTTTCCCTAATTCGACCAGACCCCTTTCACTGACATGGACCAATCTCATGTGCCAGATTTCTGTCTTCGACAAAGGTTTCGTGGATACAACATTTGTCGAACCACTTACAACTTCAGCCTCAAGGGTATACAAGCCTTGTTTCTTCACGCCTCTCAAGACTTCCTTCGACCCCTTCATGACTCTTAGGATACTTTTCTATTCTTGGAAAACATATCCTTTCTTTTCAAATTCACCTAGAGAAAGTAGATTTCTCTTCAAATCAGGAACATACCTGACTTCAATCAACAACCTTATTGACTCATCATGGAGCTTGAATCTCACATATCCAACACCTGCAATTTTGCAAGCCTTGTTGTTTCCCAGCAATACTGATCCACCATCTTGATCACATAATTCCTCGAGCAAGTCTTTGTTTGGAGTCATGTGCCAAGTGCAACCTGAATCCATAATCCACTCTCTTCTCGAGTCACTTCTTGAAACCACAAGAACATCAGATGATTCAAAATCAGCTTGAAAAATGGCTGCATTGCCATTATCCTTACCTCCATGATCTTTCAGGCAGTCAGGACATACCTTTCTTGTATGACCCTCCTTCTTATAATGATAGCATCGAATGCCAGATGCTTCGCCACTGTAAGACTTCGACTGGCTTTTGCCCTTCTTCTTGTCGAACTTACCATCCTTTCACAAGAATTTTCCTTTAACGGCCAAACCTTCACCAACTATCGAAGGTTTATGCTCCTTTCGTTCATTCAAGTCCTTAGAATACAAGGCTGACTGAACTTCTTCAAACGTCAGGGACTCCCTTCCATACAAGAGAGTTTCTTTGAAGTGAGCATGTGATCGAGGCAAAAAACACAATAGTAACAGCACTTGATCTTCATCATCGATCTTCACATTAATATTTTCAAGATCAAGAATCAGCTTGTTGAACATATCCAACTGCTCAGCCAACACTTTGTCTTCAATCATCTTGAATGAATACAAAACTTGCTTCAGGTAGAGTCGATTTACCAGCGATTTGCTCATGTACAAACTTTCAAGTTTCACCCATAACCCTGATGTCGTCGTCTCCTTTGATACCTGCCGGAGAACCTTATCACCAAGGCTCAACAAAATTGCGTTGTGTGCTTTCTCGATCATATTCGTCTTCTCCGCTGCCGTCAATTCTGCATTCATGGCTGCCTCTCCCTTCAACGCTTCCAAGCAACCCTGCTGAACCAGTAGGGATTTCATCTTCAAGCGCCACAGATCGAAATCATTCACTCCGGTGAACTTTTCAATCTCATACTTTGTTGAAGGCATCTTCTCCACGCTCACCGCACCAATTTGTTGTGAATTTAATACCAAGAACAAAGTATAATGCAAGGAAAGAATAAAGAACGGGGAAGAAGAAGAACACAAGAATTTGTTATAAATGTTATTCTTTTACTTTTTCTTAAAACAAGATTTCAAGTTTACAAGAATAACAAATAACCTCTCTCACTCTAAATTAGGATTTGCAGCTTAGCAATGATGAGAGACTAGTATGCTATTTATAATAAAACCTAACATACTAATTAATGGGCTTTTTCCACAAGGCCCATTACACAAGTCAACTTAATAAACAAGCTAACTTAACAAATTAGGGTTTAAACACTAAAACCTAATTTAACGTGCTAACAACCCTAGCATCTTCGACACCAGCATGTGAACAACCTTCGACTTCATGCTTAATCTTGTCGAACCAAGAAGCTACTTTTCGACCATACTAGAGTTCAATCTAATATCTCACAGAAATCAATAAAGTAGAACTGAAGAACTAATATGAAAAAAGTGCTCATGAATGTTTCAGAGGTTGCATAAATGGAAGACATTTAGGAATATTGTAAAATAATTCAATTCAGAGTAAAGATCAGCCTAAAATCTCTTTTTAAATTTTTTATGTTCTTTTTTTAGAGACTGGTTCTTAAAATTAGAACATGACCTCTAATTTTTTTGAGATGGTCGTGTTTAATTGGTCTGTTGTATGTGAGGATTTCGTTTCTTATTCTTTGCCTCTCAATGTGTTTTTGAATTTCACAAATGTGCATTGAAGTCACTTTGGAAGGGATCGGTAAACAAGTACTCCCTCCGGCCTGATTTATAAGCAACTATTCCCTTTTTAGGTTCATTGAATAATGAATGTATCTGGTTTGTATAATAGACCAAATACATTCATTATTGAATGAATCTAAAAAGAGAATATTTGCTTATAAATAAGGCCAGAGTAGTACTTAGTTTGTTTTCCATGTTATGATTGACTTACATGGGAATTTCTCTATCCCTGTAGAGGCTTTGGAACCATTTTACTGAGACTATCGTGAAATCTAACTGTGGTCATGTTAATTTAAAATTCAGTATTTTGTCCTCATTTTCTACAACAAATGGGAAGTATATTGTTAATGGTTCGGAAGCTAATTGTATATATTTGTGGGATATGCAATCAAGGAGACTTGTACAAAAAATAGAAGGTCATAAAATACAATCATATCAGTCTCGTGTCACTCTACCGAGAACATGATTGCTTTTGGAGCTCTCACCAATGATAAGACTGTGAGATGGACTCAACAGAAAGACCGATTCAATTTTGATTTGGGTTATGTTCCAATGAACTAGTGTGAGTGTAGATAGCAGCAACTCACTTGTGATGATACCTTTTATCTCATTTTGCATTTTATGGCTTTTAATGAGAAACTTTATAGGTTGCTTAGAAAATAGTTGATAGATAAAAAGATGGATTTGTGAATAAAATGATTTTTTCTTTTTTATTCACTATGCCAAATTTGTCTTTTAGCAGCGCATCTACGAAAATGCTTTTAGAAAAAACGTTGTTATAGGGCTCGGTAAAAACAAAATTAAAAAAGAAGAGGAAAAAGCGCTGGTAAAGGGGGGTATGAAAGCGCTTTTAGAAAGCATTGATATAGGGGGTATGAAAGCGCTTTAGTAAAAGCGCTGGTAAAAGGGGGGGGGGGTATGAAAGCGCTTTAGCAAAAACGCTGCTATAGGGGGGGTATGAGAGCGCTTTAGCAAAAGCGCTGCTATAGGGGGGGGGTATGAGAGCGCTTTACTAAAAGCGCTGGCGTAGCCCTTTTAAAATTAAAAATTTTAAACAAAATAACAAAAACTGTACGCGTTCTTTGCCTCTCTCAGAACTCTATTTTCACGAACATACGCTTTCTTCTCCGACGAACTTAGAGCCCTAGCCTCCGTCCTCTGTCACCGTCACCGTTCTATTGCTCGGATACTAAAACCCTATTATCGTTGTCGCCGTTCTTCCATCAGATATCTAAACCCTATTATCGCCGTCGCCGCCTCGCTCTGACCCTCTCTCTTTAAGTCTCTGCAACTCCGTCTGTTGCTACTCCGGCCGTCTCTGCTTCTTCTTTTCAAGCTTCCCCTCACAAACGCCATTCTCTAACTCCTGGTAAATTCCATAACACTGAAATCAGATTTATTCATTTCAATTGAATAACAATGTTGTGGTTTGATTCTGGTTTGATGCTGGTTTGATGTTGGTTTTATCCATCAGACACTATAATCTGAGAGTATAATATGTTTGATTTCTGGTTTGATGCTGAGAGATTACTATGTCGTTATGCTGCCGACAATCGATATGTTGTGAAAATACTTTGATACACTCTCTTGCTTAGGAAAATTATATATATGAACATGATTTTAGTGTTTATTCATATGTTTTCTATAGTTGAAATTCTGTTTTTATCTTTGATACATAGCTATAAAAGATTTTTCTTTCCTTAGATTCGGTTCACCTGATGCTTATAATTGTTGGGTTGATAAACTATCTATGGAATTTGTTGAATTAGTAATTGCCTGTTATTAGTTTCTTGAGGTGAATCTTGCCCTTGATTTGTCAATGAAAGTTTGGTCTCTGATATCTCAGTTTTCTGTGTAATCTCATTTGCCTTTAGTTGGTTCCTACCATTAATCTCTAGCTTAGTTGTCTGATATATTAATCCCCTGGTGTATTGATTTAGAAAATGTGTATACATGTTCTAAGGTTTATGAATGTTCAATGTTTTCATCTAAAGTGTGCTTCTTATGATTTCATGTGCATCCTCCATTAAAATGTTCCGGTTGTTATAAGTAATCTAGTAATTTTGATAAATGAAATGTTTTGATTAGGAATTGTAAAATTCATACGCGGCAGCAACACTTTTCTAATCTTTGAGAACTTATTAAACTTCTTGACATAGCTTAGTAGTTGTTATAAATTGTTAGAAATTGTGCCTAATATGTCATGTCTAATTAGTTTCAATTCAAATTGAATTATTATTATAATATTCTTATATAATTTCAATATGTGTTAAGATAAGATTCAATAGTCTCTTCTTGTTTAATTAGTTACGTGAATAATTAGTGTTTTTGTTTGGCTTACTTAACAATAAAACCATGATTTACTATTGTTGTTGTGGCTGCCCGAATACTAATAGCATGATAAAACCATGAGTTAATTCTTGTTTTGCCCACTTTTGAACTTAATTGGAATATACCATGAACTTGTTGGTTTTTAAGCTATGGAGTATGACCTCATTTTTATGTATACTCACATTAATGCACTACTTATGCTATTACAAATAGTTCCAGCATCATTTGTATATAAACTAATTAGTGGTTGAGTCGGTTTTTATTGTATGAAATTTTTTATAATAGAAGTTTTCTTTCCTTTGAATTAGCAGCGTTTCCCGGCCTAGTTCGACGTACAACGCTCAATCTCTAAGTTTTCTTGAGTTCGGTAAAATCCGAGGTAAATTTCTTTCTCAAATTACTGGTATTGTGATGAATTTGTCTGAAATTGCGTGAATATATATGTTGCATTTTATTGTTCCGGATTCGTTCTGTATATACTGTGTTGTGCCTTAATTAGTTGTTTTTGTTTAGATTAATTAAGACATGGATGAAAAGCATGTGTATAAAAGCATGGTCTCCCCTCTTTTTTTTTGCAATCAGTAATAAATACACATGTAAAAATGTTTGTCTATCCAAGTCATTTTATACTCTTCAATTAAGTTTTTTATTTTATATTTTTCAGGAATATCTTTGCTAGATAGGGGTTACTTGTGAAGAGTGAAAGTTTGATCGTTTTCAAGAATCTTACATTGTGAGGGTCTAGAAGTTGCTTACTTCTATACAGGTAATTAATTGTTCTCTCTCGCCAAAGTAATATGTTGCGTTTTATTGCTTCAGATTCATTCCGTGTATACTTTGCGTTTTGACAGAAACGCATTATACCGTTTTGTGCCTTAATAATTAGTTGTTTTTGTTTAGCTTAATTAAGACATGGATAAGACATGGATGCATTTAAACCGATTGTCGAAAGAGTACGAGAAAGGGGTATGGGAATTCGTTAAGTTTGCGGTTGCGCATGCTGAAGACCCGATTTGAATGACGTGTCCTTGCTTGGGTTGCTGTTATAGGGGTCAGGTTGACGGGGATCAGTTGGCATCACATTTACTACGGTTTGGAATTGATAGAAGTTATACATGTTGGAATTTGCATGGTGAGAAAAGTAACGGGAATGTTGAATCGAGGTTTAATACGATGTATGCTTCAAACGACGATTGCACAGACACATACGATTATGATCGAGTCGAAGAGATTGCAGAAGCGCTTGAAGAAGATCTTGAGGATTGTCCCAAAATGTTCGAGAGGTTGGTAAGCGATGCAAAGAAAATGTTGTATGATAGTTGTACAAAATTCACAAGATTGTCTGCGGTGTTAAAGTTGTACAACTTAAAGGCGGACAATGGATGGTCGGATAAAAGTTTCACAAAGTTATTACCCTTATGAAAGATATGCTACCAGAGGATAATGTTCTTCCCAATCGTACGTATGAGGCCAAAAAGATGTTGTCCTCTATTGGCATGAGCTATGATAAGATACATGCATGTCCAAACGATTGCGTTTTGTTTCGAAACGAGTATGCAGCGTTGAATGAGTGTCCTAAATGCGGTGCCCCTCGATATAAGAAAAAGTTGTCTCCGGCAAAATTCTTATGGTATTTTCATATAATTTCGAGATTTAGACGCATGTATCGTAGTGAAACCGATTCAAGACACTTGACTTGGCATGCAGATGAAAGAATTATTGATGGAAAGTTGCGACATCTGGCAGACTCACTACAGTGGATGAAAGTTGATAATGATTATCCTGAATTTGGAAAAGAAGCAAGAAACCTTCGCTTGTCATTGTCTACTGATGGAATGAACCCCCATGGTATTCAAAGTATCTCGCATAGCACCTGGCCTGTGATTCTTATGATTTATAACCTACCTCTGTGAATATGTATGAAGCGTAAGTACATGATGTTATCTATGTTAATTTCTGGGCCTAAACAACCAGGATATGACATAGACGTATACTTGGCACCCTTAATCGAAGATTTAAAGTTTTTGTGGGAGAACGATGTGGAGGTTTACGATGGGTACAGGAAAGAAAGTTTCAACTTGAGGGCGATGTTGTTTGGAACAATTAATGATTTTCCAGCATACGGAAATCTATCAGGGTACAACAATAAAGGTTAAAAAGCGTGTCCTGTTTGTGAAGATGGAACCGATACGACACGATTGGATCTTTGTCAGAAGAATGTCTTTCTCGGTCATCGTAGATTCTTAAATTTTAATCATCACTACCGTGGGTGGAGAAAAGCATTCGATGGAAACGCCGAACAACGTACAACCCCGCCTTTTTTGACAGGTGATCAAATTTTTAAAAAGGTGAAAGATGTGAGCACTGAGTTTGGCAAGCCTTTTGCACATTTACTTGTCAAGGGTGGGTGGAAGAAGAGGTCAATTTTTTTTTGAACTTCCATATTGGAAGTCACTGTACGTAAGACATTTCCTCGATGTTATGCATATTGAAAAAAATGTATTTGACAGCGTTATAGGTATGTTACTCAATATACAAGGAAAGTCTAAGGATGGCCTTAACATAAGGAAGGACATGGTAAACATGGGAATGAGAACTGAATTGGGACCCGTGACGAAAGGAAGACGAACATATCTGCCACCTACTGTTTACACTCTATCTAGAAAGGAGAAGAAAACATTGTGTAAGTTCCTCAGTGAAGTTAAAGTTCCAGAAGGCTACTCATAAGATATTAGAAGACTTGTGTCCATGAAAGACCTCAAGTTAAAGAGTTTAAAGACGCATGATTGCCATGTTATAATGGAACATTTTCTACCAATAGGTATACGTTTTATTCTGCCAGAAAAAGTAAGAAGCGCAATAACTAAACTGTGTTTTTTCTTCAGGTCAATTTGCAGTAAGGTGATCGATCCCGCGATCTTACCAACATTGCAAAAAGAGATAGTTGTTACTTTATGTGATCTTGAAATATATTTTCCTCCCTCGTTTTTTGACATAATGGTTCATCTAGTCGTTCATCTTGTGAAAGAGACACAATTGTGCGGACCAGCTTATATGAGATGGATGTACCCTGCTGAACGTTATATGAAAATATTAAAAGGGTACGTGAAAAACAGAAGTCGACCGGAGGGTTGTATTGCCGAACGATACGTTATTGAAGAAGCGGTTGAGTTTTGTACTGAATATCTGTCAAATGTTCAATCAATTGGACTCCCCAAATCTCATATTGTCGAAAAAAAAGAAAGAAAAGGCTAATTGGAAATAAAGTTGTGACAGTATCAATGGTCGAGCGGGATCAAGTGCATTTGTATGTTCTACACAATGAGATTGAGGTTGAGCCGTATGTTGAAATGCACAAGGTTGTTCTCCGAGGTTTAAATCCGAATAGAAATGAGAATTGGATAGTACGAGAGCACAATCGAAGTTTCATACCGTGGTTTAGGGAACATATTTATTCAAAGTATCGTTCAGATCTTGCTTCAGTAACAGAAAGGTTGAGATGTTTAGCATATGGTCCAAGTATAGTTGTGTTTTCTTATAGCGCATACGCAACTAATGGATACACATTTTATACCAAAGAACAGGATGATAAAAGTACTATGCAAAATAGTGGTGTTACCTTGGTAGCTGAAGCAGTGCACATATCAAGTGCGAATGACTTAAATCCGAAATTTGCAAATTTGTCATATTTTGGGGTTATCGAGCGCATTTTGGTGTTTGATTACGCGAAGTTTCAGATTCCTGTATTTTGTTGCAAGTGGGTTGAAAATAATAATGGCATACGAATGGATAAGTCAAGATTTTTGCAAGTGGATCTCAATAGGGTGGGGTACAAAGATGAGCCTTTCATTCTAGCCTCTCAAGCTAAACAAGTGTTCTATGTCAATGATCCGACAAGTACGAAATGGTCTATAGTGCTTTTATCTAACAAAATAATTGATGAAAACATTGGAGATCAAGGTGATATTGGTGTTGGCATTGAATCTTGTACAAGAAACGATCAAAATAAGAATGAATCTTGTACTAGAAATGATCATAATGAGGGTATTTGGATCAATCCAACCGTCCGCGTTGTTAAGAGACGCGTAGAACATATTCCTACCAAGAAAAGAAAGAGACGTTAGTGAAAAAGGTAATAGTATATATATTCAATTCCGACAACTTTCTTTTTTGACACAAGTACTAATGTGCTTTATTCAATTTGTACCGATTGTTATATATTCAATTTGTATAGTTTTTTTCAATTTGTATTCCGATTGTTACAATACTTGTCATCTGA
Organism: Vicia villosa; assembly: GCF_029867415.1. Lineage (NCBI taxonomy): Eukaryota > Viridiplantae > Streptophyta > Magnoliopsida > Fabales > Fabaceae > Vicia > Vicia villosa. The sequence goes on along the minus strand of NC_081180.1, from coordinate 24,716,406 downwards.
TTTTGGTGCATATTTTTGTTTTGTACATAACTTTTGAACCATGTATCCGTTTGTCGACTTTTTTACATGTAACTATACTATTTTGACGATTCAGGAGCTGCTCATGCATTTACTTTGCATTTCGAGACTGTTTTTTATCGGTTTTGCTTCTGTCCATATTCAAAAGTCGGGCTTAGGGTCTGAATTTCGGAAAACCGGCTTCATTTTTGAGTCTGTGAGGACGTTTTACCATAGCCATGTAAACTTCCTTCAATTCCGACAACTTTCTTTTTTTTACAGTTATTCCGATTTCACTGATTTCGATTCCAATTTACTTGTACATGGTTACTTTGACTTCCATTTGACTTGTATAGATTGTTAACTTATTAATAGTGTACTAATGTGTTTTAGTTTGTTTGATACAGGTCAAATGGCTAGTAATCAAGAAAACTCACAAGAAAACTCACAAGATAAAGATGCTCCAGATACAAATCCTTCATCTGATACATCATCAACAGAAGTTGCACGAGGCATCACCATTATGAAGGGAATCATTTGAGATAGAGACAAAGGATTAATATATAATTTAGAATGGAATTCTGATAACCAAGCAATTGGTAGTAATGCTGCAAAGTTGACAAGCTACATTGGTACACTTGTTCGTTTGCATATTCCAATCTCCGTGTCTAAATGGAATCTGAAAAGCAAACCGTTGGACGATAAAAAAGATATGATTTGGTTTGAGCTTAAGGTATCATATATGGTTGTTGTTATTATCTTGACGATAATTTGTTTAAATTACTTATACTAACACACTCTATGCGTATGCTTTTTCGCAGAGGTCTTTTAACATACCAGATGAGCGTAAACGCTACATACTTGGTTTGGCCAGAAAAAGATATAGAGAGTGGAAAGCTTTTTTAACAAACACCTATCTTAAGGATAAAGAAGGAAACTTTCTTGAAGAGGCCCCGGGACGTCCAAAAAAGTATGAGATCTTCATTAAAGAAGAAGATTGGGCTGAGTTTGTAAATCAAAGAGAAGAAGCTTTCCGGAAAAGGAGTGCCACAAATAGGGCGAGAGCATCAAAACCCGCGTATCCATACAAAAAAGGGCGTTTGGGATATGCACGCTTAGAGGAAAAAATTGTAAGTAAATAGAAATGTTACGTTCTTATTAATTGTCTAACTGTGTTGTAATTGACGATTTTATCATTTGTGTCAATGCATAGTTAGAGGAGACGAAAAGTGAGGAAACCTCACTTCCAGTACATGTGTTATGGAAGGAAGCTCGTGTGGGCAAGAATCGAGCTGTTGATCCCGATGTTCAAAAAGTTTATGATGAATGTGTAAGTATAACACTGTGTCTTTAATTAAATCAAATGTTTATTAATATATAATTGATTTTTTTATCTCCACTAATAATTTTTGAAATGTAAATGAATTACAGGAGACCATGTTGCAATCGGTATCCACCGGTGAGGACCAGGATAATAGGAGCGTACTTAGTAGAGCACTAGATGTTCCTGAGTATCCCGGTCGAGTGAGGGGTAAAGGTCATGGTGTGACTCCAACCTCTTTCTATAAGCATTCTAGGAGAAGAAATCCTACCAATGAAGAAGTGTTGCAAAAATTGCAGGAATTACAAGCACAAGTCTCTGAATTGCAAAGAGATAAAGAGATGTATATGAAAGAAAAGTGCAATACTTCATCGGTGAAAGAAACTAGTGATAAAGCTAGTATCAACTGTCAAAGAAAATTTCCCGAGGTAATTATAAATTCTTTTTTCTTACAATTGTTCTATTTTATTAATGATAATGACTCTATATTTATTATTGGTTTAGGGCATTTCATCTTGCCAACTATACTTATCGTCACCGAATTATCGCCTAGTTGGCAAGGGAAAAGTGAACAACACTTTGGGAGATTTACTTCACCATAGACCGCTCCCGGATGGACACCTGAAAGTATCAGTTGATGTTGCATTAGATCATGATGCGGTGCTACCGATACCTGACATGGTCTCAGAGACAACATTGCTGCGAGATGCAATAGGGTCATTTGTTGCATGGCCCTCGGAGCTCATTATCATTGGTGATGAGGTATGTTGAAAACCATTATGAATCATTTAGTTTTTGAATGTCAATTCTGAACCATTACGTTAATTATTTTTTATATGATAATTTTAGACGGCTCCTACAAAACCCGCAATTAAGGGTAAAGGGATTTTGCAGGAGGACAAGTCTGTTGCATCACTAAAAGAAGTACATTTAAAGTGTTAATATATGATCCGAATCTAAAACTGCATGATTTTATAATTTACCTAAGTTATATGATTTTTAGGTATCTGCTCGGGGGTCACAGCAAGTGACGCAACAAGTTCGTAGCGTACCACCCAAGAAAAAGGGTCCTCCGAAGCCAGGGGAAAAAAGAGGTACTTTTTTGCCTCGATACCGGCAGACGCTCGGAACACTTGTTGATATGTCAGATTTGACGACAGGTGCTTTCCGTGAAATTAATATGGATGAAGCTGTCTTTGGTATTGAATTCCTCGAAAATATTGCACTAGATGACATGCATGAGATTTTTTCGCATGACCAACTAGGCGTCGGTAATATTCACTCATACATCCAGAAGTCCGATGAATATATTATTTAATTAGTTGAACAATTTATTTACACATTTCAATGAAAATAATCTAATGTTTTTTATGTTTTTATTTAAGGTTGTTGTATGACAAAGTGTTGCACGGGACTGAATTGTCAAACAAATTCCATTTCGTGTCTTCCGCCCATTGCAGCGGACAGACAATTGCTACGGAACCGGAATCAGTTAGACAGCGCTTAGTCGATAGATTCCTGACCACCGACAATACAGAAAGCCTGTTTCTTTGGGCGTATAATACCCGACCAGTAGGGTTAGTTTCTCATTCTTGGTTCATCTAATCTTTGTTTCTTTTGCGTAGCAAAATTTTCATATAAACTTTTGTTTTAATTTATAGAGCACACTGGTTGTTGCTTGCTATTAACCCTATAAGAGAAGTGGTATATTTTCTGAATTCGATAGATGGTGAGTGAACCAATTATCCGACTATGAAGTCAATGATTGATACGTAAGTGAGATCGTTCTAAATATTCGTGTATATTTATATATTTAATTATTTGTGAGATTAATCTAAATATATGCTTTTATATTTTTGTTAGATCAATACAAGTGTTCCGAAGTCAAAGAGACGCACAGGTATCCCGGACTAAATCAAACAACATTACTTGGATCAAAGTGCAGGTACATTAATTTTCACAATTTTGCTTATAATAGTTATGCTACTTGATAAAACAAGACAACTATAAAATCTTATTTGTTTTTCTATGTAGTGTCTGCAACAGCAAAACAATTATGATTGCAGATACTTTGTTTTGAGGTTTTTGAAAGAAATCCTTCAAACGAATCAATTAGAGATTCCAATCACGGTATGGATTTATAACCTAAGATAATTTCTTATAATTTATTACATTTAACTAAATCATTCATATTATGTTTTTGTTATGTAGTACTTTGATGACTTCTATGCTGCTTCTTACACGAGACTTAAGTTGGAAGAAATCAAAGAGGAATTGTGTCAATTTTATATTCATCAACTATTCATATAGGTATGAATACATTATTGTGTGAAAAGTTTTATGAATACATTATTGTGTGACAGAATTTGATAATGCTTTGTGTTTGAGTTTCTTTGGTGGATGTTGGTTCATTTTGCTTAATATTAGTTGACGATGATGACGTTGTTATATGAATCAAGTTTGTTTTTGTTGTTGTTAAGTGGTGCTGATAGTTTGATTTGAGACTGGATTGATGACACATTACATTGGTGGATTGAGTTGCAAATCACATGAAATTGTTGCTAATAATATTGTTGATGTTACTGAATGACAAGTTGTTTTCTTGGAAAATTTGAAGTATAGATGTTGGAGCCTTTAATTGTGTTTGAGCAAAGTTAGTTTAATTGACCGTGTTGTTCTGTTCATACTTTGCAGGACCAGGACCGTGCGCTCGTCAGATTTTTTACATTTCGGGCTTATATTCTGATTTAGTTATTGTTAGAGATGAATTAGTTATATGTATCAGATTTAGTTTGTTTGAGATGAGTTAGTTACATGTGAATTGAACTATAATGGTGTATATATATTATTTTGGATTATAATGGTATTATATTGGTATATAATGTCCTACCTATGGTTGAAAATATATTACAGGTCGAAAATAAATATAGGTTGAAAATATTACAGGTTGAAAATATATTACAGGTCAAAAATATTACAGGTTGAAAATAAATATAAATTACAGGTCGAACTGGGAGGCTTAAATTACAGGTTGCACTTTAAAATACTGCGTTTAGCAACGACAGCACTTTCAAAAATGCTCTTAAAGGCCTACCTATGAAAGCGCTTTATACCTAAAAGCGCTGCCTAAGATAAAAAAAACATAAAAGATAAAAAAAGCGCAACCTACGAAAGCGCTTTCAGGAAAAAGCGCTGCTATAGGGGATGCTACGAGAGCGTTTTTCTAGGTAAAAGCGCTAGTATATGGGAGGCTACGAGAGCGCTTTTCTGGAAAAAGCGCTGCTATAGGGGATGCTACGAGAGCGCTTTTCTAAAAAAAGCGCTGCTATAGGGGATGTTACGAGAACGTTTTTTGAAAAAAGCGCTGCTAAAGGGGAGACTACGAGAGCGTTTTTGGTGTACCAAAAAGCGCTGTCGTTACCTACGGCAGCGCTAGCTATGACAACGCTTTTAAGCGCTCTAAAAGACCAAAATAAGTGTTGTCGTAGCCCTTGTACGGCGTAGTGATTGTTTAGAAGTAAAAATATTTGTGTTCTAGAAGTATATGGATAAAAACGTGAATTTGTGCATAGAATGAGGTTTTGGTTGTTTATAAATAAAAAATGTTTGTGCTCTCAAAATAGAAACATGACTTTAATTGAATAAACAACTTCCAACCAACATTTTTTTGAAAGCTTCCAAAAAAAACTTGATCAACTTTAATACTCTTCATAAGTTTTAGAGATAAATATATCAGGTACTCTTGTGGGGCATGAAATTAAGATTTTGGTGGGGGATTTTGGTGAGAGTTTCTATTATTTGATCTTTGGAGTTTTGAGAAAGCCTGAGTTGGCATACTTGATAAGTTCTTCACAATCAATAGCAACTTGTTTGGGATTATATCATGACAATTAGGATTGTTGGCTAAAGAGTGTTACTTTGTTATAACATCAAAAGATTGTAGAAATAATGTAAACTTCAAAGGATTCAAGTAATTGTCTATTAGTAATGGGTTGATGAAAATTGATTCTTCAAGGAATTGGAAGATATGTTTTCTCCGAGGTAGACCTTTGGTAGATTTGAACATCTTCAAAGAAGGAAATATTTGTGGTCTCTAATCATTTTGAGTTTGAAGCTTTGTTGTAGTATGTTTATTGTCTTAAATTATTTCCACATTTTGAGTTTGGCCCTATTATAATAATGTCATCTGCATAAATCATTGGCATGCATCGTGTGGGTCCAATTCCTAATGGTGAAAAGAGAATGATCAATTATGAACTATTTAAAACTAAAACTACTCATCTTTTAGGAGAACTTTTATTTAAAAGTAGATTTAATTGCAATTTTGGTCCCTCTATTATTCATTTTTTTGGGTTTTGTTCCCCCTATTTTAAAATCTGGAATTTTACTCCCTTTGTTTTAGTTTTTTGAGAATTTTGGTCCCCCTATAAATTCGAAGGCAATTTTTAATGAAATGGAACTCAGATTAATGATATGTTCAGCATAAATCTTAAATAAAAATAGCTTTTTTTGAACAAATTATTGCTGAACTTGCATTGACACGTCATCAATAAGAGCGTCATTTCATTTAAAATTGTCTTCGAATTTGCAGGGGGACCAAAACTCTCAAAAAAGCTAAAATATAGGGACTAAAATTCCGGATTTTAAAATAAAGGGACCAAAACCCAAAAAAATGGATAATAGAGGGACCAAAATTACAATTAAGCCTTAAAAGATTTAGAATAAGTCCATTATGAGATTTATTTATCTTCTTTTTCTTCTTCTAGTTTGAAGGAGATTTATTTATTTTCTTCTTCTAGTTTGGAGAAATTTAAATATTAATCATTTTTGCCCCACTAAATTAGGTAAAAGAAATCACAAATCTAATTGAAAAATTTAATGATTTTTTCGTGGAAGTTCTAAAGCTAAAATATTAAGGTTATGTTTGGGAGTTTGAAGAGGAGCTGAGGGGATGAGAGGCCTTTGAAAAATAGGAAGGATTGAGAGAAAATAATAGTAAGATTTTAGTTTTGAGGGTTTGATTTCCTTCCTAACACCAAAAATCTCATAATTTGAAATAACTCAAAATTTGTATTAAAAGAGGGTTTTGGAGGACGGAAACAAAATGTTCAAATATATAACTTTTGTTATAGTTTTTCAAAAAGTAAAAATACATTAATGATAAACATTATTTTATTATTTTAAATAAATTTTTTTTTTCAAAAAATATAAAATATTTCTTTCTATTTTATAAAAAAATCAATTTTCAAAGTCCTCTCTTACATTCCCTTCAAACTCCCAATTATAATCTAAAAGTCTCTCTTAAGCCGTCTATACTTTTCTACAACATAAAAGGGGCTTGAGATTGACACTAGAGCCAGCTCATCAAGTGTATCCTATCGTCCTCTAAAAAGAAAGTGTGTCCCATAGGCCATAGTTAGAACTTATAAGTTTGTCTTGATGTTATTTTTTATTTTATTTTATTTTATTTTTTAAGTTTTGAGAAATATCTATAAAGTATATTATGTACGTATGAATTCAATTACTATGCATCTATAGGATATAAAACTTTTACAAAAGTCCAACGCATATCTCACTACTTCAATATTTGTAGAGATGTTTTAAAAAACAATATCACATAGTCATAGTGGTCATGTGTTATATCAAAAAAATCAACTAAATCGATAATTCAAATTAAATTAAATTAAATTAAACTGAAATAAAATCGAATATTTCTTGTTTGATTTTAAAACTAAACCGAACCAATAAAAATCGTTGTGGTTTGGTTAGGTTTTTAGTTTTAATTTTTAGGAACCATCAAACCGATGGACCGAACCAATGAAAATAATTACGTTCTAAATATTTTATTTCACTTATTATTAAGCTCAAATTTTGTATTGGTCCAACCATTCTCCATATTTGTTTACACTTCCTACCTATCAACAGAACATTCATCTAGAACCAAACTCCAAAACTTAGAAAATAGAAACTATAAGTTACAAAAACTTGCTTTCACCGAACTTTTACTCTCGCTGCCTACCACAACTATTGCTCTCTACCGTTATTATGGTCGTATTCTCTTTGTTCAAGTTCTTTTTCTTAATTTTTTTTATATACTTTTTTGTCTCTTCTTCTTCAACAAAATTCTTTCAAGTTTGTTACAAACTAGTTTTGATGTGTGTTTGACGTGTGAAACATATTAATTAATGTGTGTTTTATTGTGTTCTATTTGTTAAGATTTTAAATTCCTTTCTAACATTCTAATGTCAAGTGTCAACTTTTATATATGATTGTGAAGTTATTTTATGATACAATTGAAAATCATGTCATTGTTTCACATGGATCAAGAGGAACTTGTAATTTGTTTGAAAAAATGAGCATGAAATAAATTATATGAAATATATTATTTTAAAAATTAATAGCATAAAATACATCGAAAAATATGATTATGGAAAATACATTGATGAATAAAATGTTAGGAAAAACAACTTTTTAAACTGATCAACTAAACCAAATCAATTTTAACCAACCGGTTAGGTTGGTTTGGTTCCATTTTTGAAAAAGGTTAAAAACCAAAAAATAGCTTATATATGTGACAACACTAGTGAATCTTTTGATAGTTGCTCGACGTTTTTTGCATTAGTAAAAGAAGAAATATTGTTAACTCGCAACAGGAAAGAATATATCTTGGTGGATTTTACCTTGACGGGAGAGAAATCCCTCTGTTTCTACTTTATCATTTGATTCAAGATGAGCGATGTGCGACACTAAATGAATGGAGATGGAGGTGCGAGCATAGAAATAAGGATTCTTAGGAAAAGGAGGTGGTACCATCAAGATTCAAGTGTCGGCGAACAAATGAATTAAAGGAGAAGAGGGAGCGGCAAAGGGAATTAAATTATTTTAGGGTTCATTTCTAGTGCTAAAAGGGGAGACGAGTTCGAGGTGATGCACGGGATAAGGGATTTTCTTCATCTTAAAAAAACCCTATAAAACATGAACAAGAAGAACAAAGTTAAGGATTTTTTTTGGAAGAATAAGGTATCTAGAGTTTTTCAGAGTAGGAAAAGGGATGTGGATTTTCGGGGGAGTGTTTTCAGCGACAATGAAAAATAATTAATTATAAAAAAGTATTATTTAAATATAGAAAGTTTTAGGAAATTAAAAAGTTACCAAATTATCATATTATGTAAATATTGGCGGTTCAAAACGCCACAACTTTTATGATATTATGTCGGCTCAGTTAACCGCCATAATCTACAGTAAAAAGTGGCAGTTTTTATAACCGCCCTAAGGAAACCTCCGTAATTCACCCGTTTGTTTGTAGTGTCAAAATCGATTCCAACATCTGGTATCAGAGCCAGGTTGTAATTCTTGGGAAGCATAGAGCAATGACTTGTCATCCAACCGAGCATTTTCCAGCAAATCTTCTCATCTTGAATGACAAGAATTACAATAATTGGTGTAAGATGATGAAGGCTATCTCTACTATCAAGACATTTGGAATCTTAAGAATGGAGTAACATCAATTAGTGAGAATACCACGGATGAAGAAAAGGCTACATATAAAGACTTGAAGAAAAAAGATTATAAAGCTCTCTTTATAATCCATCAATGCGTTGATCTAGACAACTTTCAAAAAGTTGGTGATATGTACACTCATCAAAGGAAGCATGGAGAAATCTTTAGGCGGTGCTGAGAAGGTGAAAGATGTTAGGTTAAAAATTAGAAAAGGAAGTATGAGTTGCTTCAAATGGAAGAAAGTGAAAGTGCCGCTGTTTTCTTTACTAGGGTAACAAGACTAGTGAATTAAATCCAGATTTATGGAGAAATGTTGACATCAAAATAGATAGTTGCAAAGATTTTGAGATCATTACTTATGAAATTCGATCATGTGGTTGTAGCCATAGAAGAATCAAAGGATATGTCAAGCATGGCAAAAGAAGAGCTTTAAGGGATTCTTGAATCTCATGGACAAAGAATGACTGAAAGATTTGTAAGCAAGACGAAAGATGATATAGAATTGCAGGTACAATAAACAACAAAAAAGAAATACAAAGGATGATGGAACGACAATAAAGGTGGAGGAGGTTACAATAATTCTAATGGTAGAGGTAACCAATAAGAAGGAAGTTTATCGAACCAAAGAAAACCCTTAAACCAAAGTAATCACAGAGGTGGTGGTGTAGGAAGAGGAAGAGGTAGTGCATGAAAACTTGATAAGAGTTATATTTAGTGCTTCAATTATCAAAATCATGGCCACTAAGCTAGTGATTGTCCTGAGATCAAAATAAGTAATCAAGAAAGTGTTGCAAGACTTTCAAAACACAAAAAATAATAAATGTTGTTGATCGTCACAACGAAAGATGAAGAAATATTAAAGGACCAATGGTACTTGATGAAGAACAAGGTGAAGTTTGAAAATAACAATACCCTAGCTACTGGAGGTATTGGTGATGTTCTGATCTTAAGGAAAGATGGAAAAGTTTAGTGATTTCCAATGTGTTATACATAACAGGCATGAAAATTAACTTGCTCACCATAAGGCAACTAATCGAGAAGAATTATGAAGTGTTGATAGAAGATAAGATAATGAGAGTTCTGGACTCAAGTGGTAAGTTAATCTTGAAGGCACTTGTCTATAAAAAAGAACCTCCAAGATTGAACTTGATGTGATGGAACACAAGTGTGGGCAACTGCATCTAGCAGGGATGAACGACTATGACACTACAGACTTGGGCATCTCAATTTTAAAGATATCATCAATATGATTATAAGAATCATTTTCAGGTAAGGGTGGCAAAATGGGTTGACTCTTCTAGGACATCCCGTTTAAACCACCATTTTTGGCGGGCCGGGATGAGATTTTTGGCTAGGTGTCTTAAGTTGGTCCGACCCGTCTAACTCACTTTTAAAACGGGTCGAGAGCGGGGCGGGTTTTGCCCGCGGGCTTTTTGAAGACATTAATTGTTCTCTGATTCATTCTTCATATTCATTCATAGTAGGAAAAGTATTTATTGTAAAACATAGAGAATTCATTCCTTTCCTTTTCTATTACGGTTGCCATTGGAGATGGGTTCTAAAGCTTTAAGGTATTTCTTGCACAATGATGCTTGTTTCTCATTATGATGGTAAAGTTTTGATTTGTAGTTTATTCAATTTGAGTTCTCATTTCTTTTATTTTTTGATACTAAAATGTTCAACTAAGTGCTTATTATTTGTCTTGATAATTATTAAATAATGAAGCTTTGATTTTAATTGGATTGTTTCATTTTTAGATAATTCCGTTGATAAAGCTATTGATTTTGAAGTTTTTGTACTTCATGGTATATTGCTTGTTTTCTGTTTGATAAAACGCGTCAACCAAACTTTATTCAAAGAACACAAGTTTAAAACTCAGATTTTTAGTTTTACGCAATACACTTTGATATTGACTTCTTTTTAAACTAAATGACATGCTCTTTATTATCATTTGTTTTGCCACACCCTTATATATACCCTTCTCAGAGTCCCTGCATTTGTCACTCCATGTTTATGGGAGATAAGGGTCAAAGACCATTCACAACGCAAACATCGCACACATGGTGCTGACATATAAGAATAGTCTAGTAGCATATATAGCCGATCTTTCAAAGATATATCAAAGTATTTTTTTAGTACAAATTAATGTTAGTAAGTTATTGGTTGTTAGCTTTTAGGATTTGGAAATCCTATGCCTCCTTAAAATTTCTTCAATATCCCTTAGCTCCACCAACAATTAGGTAAGTTGAGTATTTACAATATGATAATTTATGGGTAGAGTTTGTTTAGTGAAGATAACTTCGACAATTGAGTTTTCTAATTGAATAATTGAGGGGATGAATTATTTTCCAATTGATAAATTATAACACGTACTCTTTTTTGGTATTATACTTATGTTTTTTTCTTTAAGTTGAAGAATATGACATTTACATAAAGATTTGCTAAAGTTTTATTATGCGTTGTTAAAATTTGTCGGCCTCTTTATGGATGATTAACAATTTTGTAAATTATGTAATAAATCAAATTGTTAAAAAAAAAACAAAAAATGGCATGTCGGCACACTATTTTGCCAACTCGTTAATAAACAGGGGGTTGAATTTTAAGCTCGGAAGCCTAAGTTGGCATGCCCTACCCCACATTTAGAGGGCTTAAACGGAGCAGGTCTAAATGGCGCAGGCTACCCGCTTTGCCACCCGTAGTTTCAGGTTTACCAGAAATCGACATTCCAAAATAAGTGTGTGAAGAATGTGTCTAGGAAAAGCAACAAAATAACAACCTCAACAAAGATGCAGGAAGTAAGTCCAAAGCAAACCTTGAGATCATATTCTCAGATGTATGTGGTACTCTTCAAGTAGATTCAGTTCGAGGTAACAAACACTCTGTTACATTCATAAATGACTATAGAAGAAAACTGTGGACTTACTTGATCAAGAAGAAAAGTGATGTGATTGAGGTATTCACCAATGGTTGAGAGATAAAGTGGCCACAAGATGAAGATCTTAAGGACTGATGGTGGTGAAGAATATGTGTCAAGAGACTTTGATGCACTATGTGAAAGAGACGGGATTGTGCATGAGGTGGTGCCACCGTAAACTCCTCAACAAAATGATATTACTGAAAGGAAGAACAGAACCATCATGAATATGGTGAGAATAATGTTAAAGGGAAATCATCTACCAAATGAGTTATGGGATGAAGCTGTATCGACTGCAACATACATCATGAATAGATGTTCAACCAAGAAGCTAGAAGGAATCGCACCAAAATAATGTTGGTCTAGTTTCAAGCCTAGCTTAAGCCATATGAAGGTGCTTACATCAATAACACATAAAAATTTGTCAGACCAATTGAGAATAAAACTTGATGACAAGTTAATCCATATGATACTAATAGGATATCATTCAATTGGTGGATACAAATTGTTCGATCCCTTGAACAAGAAAGTTGTGATCAATAGAGAAGTGATAATAAATGAGATGAAGGTATTAAAATAGCAATGTCAAGAAGAATTCAGTGAGACTCTTGTGTGATGAACTAGCCAGTGAAGTTGACAGAGGAATTTGACTATAAGAAGGCAGGATTCAAGCAGGCACAAGTATACCTCAAAGGACAAGAAACATGCTTTCAAGGTTACATGAATGTGTGATCGTATTAGATGATATGGTAAATGATGAAGGTGATCCGGTACACTATGATTTCTATGAATATACTGAGCTAGTCAATGTAACTGAGGCATTGGAGGACTCAAAGTGGATGTAAGCAATGAATGACGAACCAAAGTCCATAGAAGTTTACAAAACCTGGTCACTAGTCAAATTGCCACAAGGTAAGAAGGCAATTGATCTGAAGCGGGAGTACAAAGTGAAGCTGGATCCAAAAGGAGAAGTAATCAGAAAAAAGTATGACTTATAGACAAAGGATTTCTTCATAGATACGGAATTGACTTTGATGAATTTTTCGCACTAGTTGCTAGGATTGAAACAATCAGGTTAATTGTTGGCCTAGCAAACATAAAAAATGGTATATGTGCCTGATGGATTTGAAATGTGTATTTCTAAATGGCTACTTTGATGAAGAAGTTTATGTTGCACAACCACTCGGGTTTGTGAAGTTAGGCCATGAAAGTAAGGTATATTGGTTGCATAAATCCTTGTATGGACTCAAACAAGCTCCAAGAGCTTGGAATAAGAAGATAAATTGTTTTCTAAGGGAGAAGGAATTTTTAAAATGCACAAATGAGCATGGTGTATATGTTAGAAGATGCAGAAGTGAAGTGCTCATACTTTGTCTCTATATAGATGATCTGTTGATAACATGCAATTGCAAGAAGGAGATTGAAGACATCAAAAGTGACCTGAGCAAGGAATTCAAAATATATAACATGGGAAACATTTCATACATACTTGGTATCAGATTCTATAAGAGTGGTAGAGGCGTGATGATACACCAAAGAAGATATGCAAGTGAAATACTCAAAATATTTAAGATGGAGGGTTGCAATGCAACTTTGACACCTGCTGAACAAGACTGCAATTAATGAAGGACTCAAATGAAGATGATGTCAATCTAACACAGTATAAATGATTCATTGGATCAGTAAGATACCTTTGTCACACAAGATCTGATCTAGCATACAATGTAGGTATGGTAAGTATATTCATGCAAAACCTATAGGCATCACACGTTGCAGCCACAAAGAGTATATCAAAAGAACACTATACTATGGCATTTTTCCTACAACTGATGAAAGAAAGAAATGCAAAATAGTGGGTTACATTGACTCTAGTTGGTGTGGTGATACCGAGGATAGAAAATCCACAACTAGTTTTATGTTTATGCTAGGTGGTGCACAGTTGTTTGGGGCTCAAGAAAAGATCCAACTATAGCTTTGTCATCATGCGAAGCTAATTACATAGATGCCTCTCTTTGCGCATGTCAAGCAACATGGATGGTGAATCTGATCGAGGAGATTGCAGGTGAAAATCATGGAGCAATGATCATGAAGATTGATAACGTGTATGTTAAAATTTGGCCAAGAATCCGATAACACATGGAACAAGTAAACACATTGAAATGAGATTCCATTATCTTATAGGGAAAGTAACAACTGGAAAGCTTAACTTGGAACACTATAGAACTAAGAATCAGACTGTTGACATCACGATGAAGGTGGTGCACGTGAAACTGTTTAAGAGATTGAAAACTATGATAAATGTAGATAGCTTAGAAATAATGAATTAGGCGGCGTGTTAAATATGTAATTCTTTGTTTTAAGCATGCCTGTAAATTTGACAAAGTCGAAGTAGTATGTAGTTGATAAAGTCGAATTTAGTTCATAACAGTCAAACTTGTATGTACTCGATAGAAGGTCGAACACAATATGTAGTAGTCAAGTTGTATGTATTCGACTGAAAGTCGAATACAGCAAGTAAATGAAGTGTGTATTCGAGATAGATTCGAATACAACCTGTCAAAGTTAGTAAGATAAATAGTTAGTTAGAGATGGCTTGATGTACAATTAATATCATTATAAATAGAAGGGCACCTATTGTTTATTATGAGGGGGAATAGAGAGAACTCACAGTTGTGACTTTAGACAAAAATAAACTTTGTATTCATTAGAATCAACAATCATATTTTCCTTTCTCTCAAAGCAATAATTTCATTTTCAATTCTCTTTTTCTATCAAATTATCCCCTCTCTTCAAATCATTGTGTAAATGAATCATCTTGCAACCAAGGTGTGATTGAATCACTAGAGTGAAGAGTGAAGACCGAGAATCTTGAATCAATTAAGAAAGTGATTGAATCCTATATTATCAAGAACGATTCTAACACAAGGAAACAACTAAGAGATATCAACATTCTTGTGAGTAAATAAAGCTCTAGGAAGCACATTGCACAATGTGAACATACGCCATGTATGTCTTCTTCTGTTAATGGTGTATAGTCGTTAAATATCAATAATTTGAACGAAATATAAATTAGGTTAATAAAAAAACAACATTAAATCTCCAGTCTCAACAATAACAACCTTAAACCTTTTACTTACTAAACATTAACAACAACACCTAACATAAATAAGTTATATGCATGGATAAAGTGATTATCTCCCATGAATCAACAATGTTGACATAAACCATATTAAACATCAATAAATAAGAGGAAAAATTAAATTGAACATTTTAATATTACAAATAATACCACTTACGTGTAAGTTATATATTTCAAAACAATAATAAAAAAGACACTTCACAATTAAATTATATATATATATATATATATATATGCCACATGGGACGCCACATAGGAAGATTCTGTCTTGAATAGTGACACAGGTGATATGGTGAATAAATGCTGAAACACCTAAAGCATATTCAAACCATTTCAAAAACCCTAAAAAGAATCAAACTTATCAAACTATTTTGTGCACTTGCATACTTTTTTCTTTAAAACCTTTTTTAAAAAAGAAAACCTTAGTCCGTTCCCGTAGTGGTGCAATTCCCTAAGAGCCCCCTATGATGTAGGTTTAAGTGGTTGTTCTTTTCACTTGAATGTGAGACATGCTTGTTGAGTCAATCCAAGTAAAATCTCCATATCAAGATGATGCAAATATCCAATCCCTCATACTTGTGGATGGCATATGGTTTTTCCCACTCAAATGTGACAAAATGTCATTTTCAATAAAAATAAACAAAACAAACTCCCATGTTTCTCTTTTAGTAGAACTACAAATGCTCTGACTTCTCTATTGCACAGAAGGGGTATGTTAATTCGAAATCAAAAATTAAAAAAAGCGTCACAGCCCCAATGTTAAATGATCAAAGCATAACCACAAAATAAACAACGAAACAAAATGGAAATAACTTCAAAAGCTATCTTCCACTCACAACAACTACTTCAAATCCTGATCATCTGCAAGATGTTTATGGTGGAAAACATCAAATCAAGGGGGATGAGAATTCACATCAATAAGATAAACGACATAAGCTGCAGGGTAGAATACAAACATCTAAACGTAAATTACAACATTCACATAACTTCATTCTCACACCCAATCCATCAATATACTCAATAAAACACATATTCATCATTCAAAATATGCAATGGGACTCACAAAATCAACTAGAATCATATGCATATGCTAACATATCATCCACAATTGGTTCACTCAGGTACCATGTTCGCCCTACTCAAACCCCGAATCCACGCTACTTTGATTAAGGATAAATCACCAAGTCCACCCTACTCAGATTGCAACTTGCCTATTTCATCAACAACAACGACACAATGATGCATGTCAATACACGTCAATGCAAAAACAACATAATGTTTAAATTCCCTTATCGAAAAAACAAAACATGCATTGACCCAATAGTAATAGTTCCCTTTCCGAACTATTATCCCACAACAACATCGCATAATTCATTAGCATAACTCATGCTCATACGGTAGCATATCAACATCACAACTTACACATTCAACATAACATCATCAATTATTCAAAATCATACAGTAGCATAATTAGTAGGATTAGCACTCGACATTATAGAATAACACAATTGATTCTTGGCTATTTCCCCTTCATAATAACATGACAACACATAAATGTATTCATACTATTTCATCTTCATTCGTCATACATACATATATAGTTAAATCCACAAACCATCACCGTTAGATAGAGCTTCGTGTTAGTTTTCCAACGCTTCAAATTGTGCCTCATTTGGAGTCACGTAGCTCAAGTTATGGTCAAAACAAGAAGTCAACCAATAGATTACACTCCGAGACCAATCGATTACACCTTGCTCCCTGTTACTGATTTTTCACATTTATGGGTAAACCAATCGATTACACCCCTTGGACCAATTAATTACACTAAGCTCTCTGCCCAAATTTTAAGTTTTCAACAAAGGACCAATCAGTTATATAGGAAGCCCAATCGATTACATATTGTATTAGTTCCAGAATTTAATGTTTCAGCAACTTTTAGTCACTTTTAAACCCTACCCAAACACACCTTAACATACCAAAACAATTTATTTAGAATAATCTAACTTTATACACCATTTAATCCAATATTATCACATTATATACACCAATTAACATATTTTTCAGGCTTATTTTTAAAAGCTTCAAGAACACATCCATGGAGGAACAATCAAACAGAGCACAACATGTAATTACATGGATTCATCCATGAAAACAGAATTATTACCACAACCAATCATCGAAATTCAGAATAACATATAACAACCACAATTCATGACAAATTCACACAAATCCTATTGGAGGTTAAGGAGTCCTCATTCTACCCCTCATGTATATACCCGTTATGGAATCAATTCTCCCCTTACATGGTTATCCTAGCAGTACAAATATTGGTTTGACGATTCTTCTTCTTCCTTAAGCCCTAAGCTCTTTCTCTCCTCTTAGTTATCTAGCTTTTAGCCCCTCTTTCTCAAATTCTGGTTTTTCTACGTATTGATAACCAAAAACCCCCTAAACTTAGGTTAGGCTCCTAATTTATATCATTAGTGTAAATCTTATTGTAACTATAATTTAGACCCAAAATGCTATCCCTATTACTCCTTCCTCCCTTCCACTTCTAATAGTTCTCACTATTGGCCCAACCCTTTATTTTTCCATTAAATTAAATAAATCTAATGAAATACTATTATTTTAATTATTGAAATAAACTATAATAACTTTAATAAAATTCTACCAATTTCTAATTACTCTCGATACTCTCACCTCAAGGTCACACACCCATCTTCTATATTCACTTAATTAATATTACCCCATAATTATATAAATACACAATAATCATACTAAATTAAATAATTTCAATAAATCAAAAACCAACTTGTTACAAAAGACACTTAAGTACTCTAGGTATGGTAATCGTTCTCTAACCTGCATACTTAGGGTGACATGTTAGCAAGGTGAGTAAAAACATCTTTGTTACAAGAAAGCATTAAATGCCTTTGTCCCCAACTACTTAAGCGACAAACTCTAAATGTTTCAATTCTAGAACAACAAAGATGAGTCATCGGAAAGCTGGCCGTAATCACTAAAGATTCCCTGGTATCTGTGATGTCCGGTAAGTCTTGGGGGCAACTGACCAACTGTTATGGGCCGACCATATTTATCCTGCACCGGCCACCTTGAGATGATATGTTTTGAGTCATGGCTCTTGACCGACTATGTGGTTATGCTCCTAAAATATTCTCCTTACCGTAAGGAGAAGATTATACTACACTTTACTATAGGAAATCTACACCTCATTCGCATCTAACGGTCCTCCGTATTCCACATATAAAGGATAGCGAGGCCATTATTTCTTCCCTATGTATTAGGAATAGCGCCGAATCAGGTAATACGTTTTAAACATGATTTGAATACTCTATACCATCTCATATACTGACTTTAGCGACAGAGTGCTAACCTTGCAGGTACATTCCTACTCATCTGTACCAAAAGCTCTACTCCACCGCAACTTCCTCATATCTCTTTTATTTTTGGTTCTAGAACGGAACAAACTCCATTATATGACTCATGGTGAATTTGGTATTCTTTTTTCAGCTGGTATTTGGTGATCTTGGTCATGTAAAAACATCATGATTTTTGGGAATAACTAGTTGCTCATTTCAAAAGTTGTGCATAAATTTTGATTGTCTCATGATGACTTTACCCCTTATTTGTGTCATTCACTAGAGAATTGTTTATTATTTTTCGTACTTTGACGCTATGGACTCCTCCTCTTTCAAGATCCATTAAAGTTAATATTGATGGAATTTCATTTATAGTTCCTTAGTTATTGGGTGTGTAGGTTTGATTAGAGACACTACGAGAGGTTTCTTAGTTAGCTTTGACAGTTCTAGAGTTGTATTATTATATGAGTTGTTAGATATTAAGCACGGTTTAAATCTTGGTTCTAAGGTGGGTTACCGAAGCATGATTTGCGAAACAAACACCTTGGATGTGATTCAAATCTTAGTTTTATTGATTTTTGTCATTGGTCATCTCCTCTCTTGAAATTAGGATCTATGTTCCTTTTAGAGTCTTAAACTGTTTATCTTAAATCATTTATTATGCTTTATTTTATATTTTTTTGGACGAGCTTCTTTGATATTAGGAGATAAAAAAAGTAATTAAAGAAATAGTCTGCAATTACCAATTAAATTTATGAGATTATAAATATTTTAAAATATTCATAATTCTATTAAATTGTTATATTTATTCATATATTTATCATGAATTTAGTACTTATCCTTTAACTATTTATTATTAATTTAATTTATAAAATTATTATATTGAATTTTTTTCTCTTATTCATAAAAAGATTTATATGAATAAAATTTGATAGAGCAAATGACCTTTTATTTAAATCTATTTAAGAGTAACAGACAAATTTACAGCGCGTGTTTTGACTAATATTTTGCTCAATGACACAACATAATATAGCGCGTGTTCCATCCAACATTTACTCAACCACTAATATGATATAACACGTGTTTAAGCCAATGTTTGCTCGACAACACAACATGACATAACACGTGTTTTGGCCAACGTTTGCTGAACAACACAACATGATGAGATGTCTTTTCACCGTGATTTTTACAAACTACAAAGTGTAACTTTTACGTTATCGTGATTTTCCGCCGCGGTTTTAAGAAAACTAGACACAAAATGAAACACACTCATAAAGAGTTCTTTCCACCATGATTTTTATAAACTACAAAGTGTAACTATTACATTATCGTGATTTTGAGCCGCGGTTTTAAAAAAGCTAGAGAAAGAACAAAACATTCATAAATAACTTAGATGATTTATCAACCCAAGAAAAACTTCAATGAACAAAACTTGATGTTTATGAACAAGTGCTAGAAATGGAAAAGTAAGATTGCATATCAAAAACAATTTCTAGATGAAACAAAATTTCTCAAACTCATCACAATAACAATAATAACATGAACCAATTCACGCAGTAGAATCTTCTCATCCCTCTCTCTTTCTCCCACTCCTCCACTCTCCTCTCTTCACTATAGTATGATTGGAATCTTCACCGCCACGTGTCACTCCATCTTTCCACGCGCCACTCGCGCGTGATATAGTACCCCTCACTTTCTCTCACTTAATATTTTTAATTTTATTTTCCTCTATTTTTCTCTCTCTAGTTTTCTCTATATATCAACAAGAGGCAAGATAAAAGAGAACGACTTGGGCTTTTGTTTTTAGTTTTCATTTTTCATTTTTCTATTTTTTTTTCTCGTAAATTTTCTTCTTCTTTCTCTTTCTCTGCCTCCGTCGACTCTTCACCCACAGTGTTCTTCAATTCAACCCTCCTTCGTATCCATGAAACCTCTTCTCTCTTAACCAAACCAGGTATATATCTCTCTCTTTATACTCACAACAACTCTATGTGCGTGTGTGCGCGTGTCTTTATATATATACATACATATATATTACTATATATCCGTTTTCATATATATAAGTGCTTTCTTCACGTTTTCTTTATTTCCAATCCGCAACTTGCGAATCGTTCTATAACCATAACGACCCATTTTTGCAGCTTCGTGAGGGTCTCATCAGGTTCTTCTTCTGCTTCCATGGAGGTAACCAACCAACACTATAAAATTATTATTTTTTTAATATTTTATTTCGTGCTTTACTTGTCGTACAATTTTAATGTAGTTGAATATATCTTCGCGTAGTAAATAACACGAATTTTCATGGATCATATTATTTAAGTTCTTACTGTGAAAAATGAAAACCCGTTGTTTTTCGTGTCTCCAGGGCTGTTATTATTATACATATATATTATATTATTATGTTTGTTTCGTGTTATTTTTTCATTTTCTTTGATGTGTTGAGTTCTGTTTTCTGGTTTGAATAAATTGCGGCGCTTTTTTGTATTTGAGAGTAATGTGCTTGGTAGGTTTTCATGCATTTGTGTAAAGTTTTCAACTTTGGATTCTGGGTTTTACTTTTGTTTCGAAAAAATGGATCTGGTTTATTCATTTCTTCTTAGTTTGTTACAGACACTGCTCTGCCTCAGTTTTCCTCTGTCTACTTCCTTCAACAGATAAACATATATAGCTCCTCTGAATCTGATTCTCATTAATGTGATTTTCTGTTCTTGTTGTTGTTCTTATGAGTTGATTTTCTTGTTTGAGTTTTTTTTTTTAAATATTTTTCTTCTGTTCCTAAATATTGCTGTTTAATTTGGGAATTTTTTAGTTATGCCCGTATGTTTATTCAAAGTTGGATTAATGAACTTCAAGGTCGAATCCTCTGGAAAACCTGTGCTTGACTCCTCACTGAAATAATTACTGATTAGACTTTACTTACTGGTTTACTCGAGCCTTCTCGGGTGAGAACCAGAGAACCATAGGGTTTAGACCAAAACAAAATCTTTGATAAAATTTTCTTCTATTTTTAAAATAAATTATAAATTTTCTTAATTTTTTTTCTCATTAGTTTATATTTGTTCTCTTTTACTGTTGGAACCATGTATGATTTCAATAAGGAATATTTATAAATAAATCTTACTATCATTATGTTATTATTATGTAGTGCTTTTGAAACATTTTTTGTTTAATCACACGCCACTAACACTATTGGCAAAATTCACTTTTGGATTTGTAGATTATGTTTGACCACAGGTTGAAAACTGCATGATAAACATGTTTAAATTTTTGGACAGGTGAATGCAGTTCAAGTTAATAACAACCTAGTGAACGGTCAGGATGAGCAACGAGATGAACGATCACTTTCTCCAGAAAGGTCCAATGATTATAATGTTTTTGGTGATCCGGATCCCGACTTATCTCCCCGGGTAGGTGAGGAGTACCAGGTTGAAATTCCTGCTTTAATTTCAAAATCCGAGTATTGTTTGTTTGGAAGGAATGCCAACGAGGTAGAAAGTACTCTTTGTAACTTTGAAGTAGGATTACCTATCCCTATTATTTGGATAAAGGATGGAGCAGAGAAGAGTAATGCCGATCCACCGAAAAACGAATGCAAGTTGAATCCTAAACTTGAGGCCATTGGCAGTACATTGTTTAATAGAAAGAATTCTGATATGCAGCAAGAAACAAAGATTGGGATGCATGAGGAGCATAGCCATAAAGGACACATTCTGGTTCCTGGTTCTCGAAGTGACAACTGGACTGAAGTTGAAGAGGCCGGTTTTGTCCTTGGTTTGTATATATTTGGGAAGAACCTCGTTCTAGTGAAAAGATTTATTGGCAATAAGAAGATGGAGGATATACTGTCATTCTATTATGGGAAATTTTATAAGTCTGACAAATATCACAGATGGGATGGAAGTAGGAAAATGAAGAGCAGGAAACGCGTTTTCGGGGAAAGAATTTTCACTGGACAAAGACAAAATGAGCTTTTGTCTCGTCTACTACCGAATGTATCACAGGAATGTCAAAAAAAATTACTTGAGGTACAGACTTAAACAATTCCGAAGTTTATGTCATTTTAATTTTAATATCGCTGTTGCTCTACTGTCATGGTATTTGCTAAGAACATGTTATAACTTTTTTGAGTTCAATTGTATCGTAGGCGTCGAACGCATTTGAAGAGGGAAAAATGCTTTTGGAAGATTATGTTTTAACTCTAAAAGCTTCAGTTGGGATCAAAGCACTTGTTGAGGGAGTAGGAATTGGTACAGGGAAACAAGATCTTACAGGTGTCTCTATTGATTCTGTAAGGTCCACTCAAGCCGTCCCGTTTCGCGCAGAAATACCGGTTGGTAAAGCATGTTCAATGCTTTCAACTTCAGAGATAATAAGCTATCTAACAGGTGACTTCAGATTAAGTAAAGCTCGAACAAGCGATCTCTTTTGGGAAGCTGTTTGGCCTCGTCTTCTTGCCAGAGGTTGGCACTCGGAGCAGCCTACATGTTATAACTATTCGGTTACTTCTAAGAATCCTCTGGTCTACCTTGTCCCCGGAGTTAAAAAGTTTTCAAGGAAGCTCATTAAAGGGAATCACTATTTCGATTCTCTATCTGATGTCCTCAACAAAGTTGCATCCGATCCTGAGCTAATTGATCTCGAGAAAAATGGGGATGATGACAGCACAAGCAAGGAAGGAAACGGGTGGATGAAAGATACAAAACTGGACACGGAAAATTCCTCGGCTGATCAGCCGCGTCATTGCTATCTCAAGGTAAAAACTCCAAGTAACAGCACAGATGTAATTAAATTCACTGTTGTGGACACAAGTCTAGCGAATGAAAAGATGAGAAATGTGAAAGAACTGAAAAGCCTACCATTTGGAGTTTTAACAGCTTCTAGTTTGGAAATTGATTCGAGCGATGAAAATACCTCAGAAGAGGAGAAAACAAACGAATCCGAGTCTGTAAATGGCAGATGCTCTGATAGCAGGAAGAATGATATTACTAAAGCCGGTAAACTTAACATTGTTAAGGGTGAATTTTCAGACTTGAATGGTTTTGAAAGCAAGCCTTCAAAAGAGAAGCTTCCAAGAAGCAACATGGTCTGCACTAGAATATCAGCTGCCTCGATAGACCAGAAGACAGACTTCTTGGATAACAAGAAGAGAAAAGACGGTATGAAGTGTCAATCACTCCCTAGAATAGAATCTGATAACATAATTGATGTGGTCCCTATTACGAAAAAGAGAAGGAGATTAACTGCATGTAGCCGTGCAAAGACAGACAGAAGTACGGCTAGTTTCTTTGCGGTTCCTCCGAGAGTTAAACAAGAAGAGACCAGTTTCTGTCGGGATCAAGACAACTCAAAATACAGCAAGAATGTAACTGCTGATTTTTTGGCTCCTAGAGTAAAACAAGAGAAGTGTCCTTACAATCCAAAATCTAGTGATAGTGTTCATTCATCTGCAGAGAAGTTAATTCCACCTCAGGAAGTTAACTATTTAGCACGTTTTCCAACTCAGGAGACAAAAAAGTTAGCAGAACCTCTGCCAAATCTCGGCTCATTCATCTGCAGAGAAAGTGTTCCTGGTACAAGCTCTTCCGGCACAAGGGAACAACATCGAAAACCTCAGCCGCGGACTATGATTGACCTTAACTTACCTGTTTCACCGGAAGTTGATGTTGATGAACCTTTGGTGAATGAAGTGACTGAGATACAGGAAACTGAAACAAGCAAGGAATCAGGCGAGGTCAGTGCAGGGACAAACATCGAACCAGTTGATCACTCAGATCAGCAGCCTGAAGTACAAACCCGGAGGACTGGTACAAGAAACCGACCCCCGACAGCAAAAGTTCTGGAAGCTTTTGCCTTTGGATATCTAGACAAAAAGGAGAAGCGTGTCAGAAGTAGGGACAGCTCAAGATCAAAAACTTCACGACGTGTGCGTCATAAAGCGGAAGGCTCTGGTAGCAGTGCTGTTGCAGATTCTGGAAAAGAGGAAAGAGCGAATTTCGCCTGCAATGGTAATGGTAGCGCTGGCATTAACGGGGATGTGGTATATACAGGTTTCCAACAATGATGTCTTATAATGGGAGATTGAATTTGTTTCTCTCTCTCAATACTTAGAGACAGCAGCATGTGATCTTTCATTGGTTCAACTAGTACAGTACATTATACAGAATTTGATGTTAGAATTGGTTCAACTAGTACAGTACATTATACAGAATTTGATGTTAGAATTGGTTCAACCAGTACAGTACATTATACAGAATTTGATGTTAGATACAATCTTCGAATATGCAATCAAAGGTCGAAATCGGGAGTCACCTTCATCATTAGAAAGTACTGCTTCCAGACTTGGAGGTGAAGAAATGAAGTTGAATCTCCAAGAATCACAAGGAATGAAGTTGATGTTGTGTTTCTATCTGTTGTGAAGGTAATATCACATAATGATGTTGATGATGACAAGTGTCAAATGGTTGTGTTGGTGACACTTGTCAAATGGTCTTGATCCCAACAGCTTTTCTAAAGATTCTTTATGATGGCATATATGAACAAGAAAGATATATCACAAGCCTCGTCAATAAAATGTATTAAGTTTCAGGTTAAGGTACTAGACAATGTTGAATCAAACAAAGAAATTTGAAGTCTTAAAGCTGTTATCTTTAAGTTGAAGTTGTGAACTCAAAGATATGAAGTGTAAAAACTCGATTGGTCTTGTGCTTAGCGCCTTAGTTTTGATCATTTATTGTAAAGGAACAAGAATAAGTCTTGAGGTACTACCTTAAGACAATGCACACACACAAAAAGTGTTTTCAAACATCTTCTCTTTTGATAAACTTCTTAAAATCAATTTGGGAAAGCACTTAATTCATTAGAAATTTGTTTAATCAATTAAGAAGGTAAAAATGCATTGAATAATCGATTAATTTGTCCCTTTAATCTATTAAATCAAAGCGTAATGCCTCCTAATCGATTAATGGGGCTGATAATCAATTATGTGACATAGAGAATCCAACTTTCTTATTTTAGCTTGGTTAATCGATTATCACATGATTTTAATTAATTGAATCATTGAAAAGCCATATGGATTGTTTCCCTTTGATTGAGCCGGATTTATTTATTTATATATATATATATATATATATATATATATATATATATATATATATATATATATATATATATATATATATATATATATATATATATATATATATATATATATATATATATATATATATATATATATATATATATATATATATATATATATATATATATATATATATATATATATATATATATATATATATATATAAATGAAGTTTCTCCTCATTTTAACATACATTAGTTTTCTAAATAAACTTTTTTTTTCTATCATTCTTTCTCTCATTCTTATATAAAGCTCTTGTTTTACTAAAATTGTATTATTGTCAAGAGAGTAAAAAGTTCCATCTAATGGTTGTGGGTTGTGTTGTAGTCAAGTCCGGCCCTGCACAAGTGAAGAGAGCGCTACAACACCGGGCCTCAAATTTTAAAGGCCCAAACATTTTTTAATAATTAAATAAAATAATATTTTAAAAAATACAAAATATTAAAAATACAAAATTTATATAAAATAATTTATAATTTAAACAATACAATGATTTTTTTTAGTATATTGATTAATATACAATTGTATTTTTGAAGTGTTATTTTTAATTATTAACTTTTTTATTTTTAAATTTAGGCTCATTTTTAAAATTAAAACATAGCCTCTAAATTGATTGGGTCAGCCCTGGTTGTAGTGGTGTTGTGTTACAAGTATTTGTTCTAGAGTATAGTTCTCGTGTGATCTTTTTTTAATTGGATTTGGAGGTTGCGACCTAAACCTAAAAAAAATTTGAGTAAAAATTATTGAGTTGGGTCTAAGTAAATTTTTTGGTTAAAGTTATTGATTTGAGCATGTGTAAAAGCTCGAGTTGTTGTTGTAAGGTTTTTAGGCTGATCATGTGCAAAAATTCAATTTGTTATGAAAGGTTATTTTGGTTGGTTCTAGGAAAAGCTCAAAATTGTGTTTATTTGAAATTTCAAAGGGAAACTGTTGGGAACTTGAGTAAGACTAATGGTTTAGGATGAACAATGATAACTCTGGTGTGATTTTCCTATCCATTTTTTCTTTTATTCTCTGCCCCTTCTCTTCTCTATTATTCCACCACTTTATCTATGTCATTTTATCTCTTCTAACATAAATATTTTCAAAATCAAAGTTTTTATAAATCGATCTTTTGAAAATTTGAATATCACAATACACTCACCCTTCTAGTGTATGGAGTCATCTTGTCAACAAGTTGTATCCAAGTCTAACCATTGTTATAAGACTGGTCGTCTCAAGAGGAAGAAATGACTTCAAACAACTCACTAAATAGACCCTCATTCTTCAATAGAGAAGAGATTGCTTTGAGGAAAGTGAAGTTGAGAAACTTTATAGAGAGGATGCATTATGATATCTGGAATTTCGTTAAAAATTGTTATTTTGCTCCCACACATTTAATTGATGGTGTTGTGGAAAATAAAGATAGAGATATTAGGACCAAAGATGATAAGGAAAAAGTGTTGTCCAGTTTAAAAGCAAAAACTATTATTATTATCACTCTAATCATATATGAATTTTTGTGTGTCACCACGATACTACAAAAGAAATGTAGAACATCCTTCAAGTTACCCATGAAGATATTACTAAAGTAAAAAAAGGCTAGGGTGAACACGTTAATCCATGAATACTAACTTTTCATAATGAAACATGAAGAAACATTCAGGATATAAAAAAACTTTTTATTCAAAATGTGAATCATATAAGAACTCTTTGTAAAATTTGCCGAAATAAGGGTTTGGTTATAAACACTATTACGAAAAGACCTTCCGTAAAACATTATTACAACGACCTTCATGTTAACCGTGATAATATATCGTTTACGCGTGCTTGAATTTTTTAATTATTTATTAATATATTTATCATTTACGCGCTCCTGAATTTTTTAATTACTGATTAAAATTTTTAGGAGGACCATTCTTTCAAGAAATTTTTTTGAAGGACTAAAAGTGAAATATGAGATATTTAGGAGGACCACAAACACAACCTTAAAAATTTTAATCAAATTACTTTTTAAAAATTAGAGTAATCTATACGAATATAATAACTAACCACTATACATAATTTGGATGTAATTATTTTATTTAATATGGAAGTTTAATCTTTAATCATATACCTTCGTTTGTGGACAGCGGGATTGGTCCCTCTTAGATTAGTCAGTCGCGAGGCCGGATACCAAGATTTTCAACAAATAAAATATCTAATCATATATATAATTTTCCTTTATATGATGTTGATTTTGTTTGTACAATTATTTTTAAAAATATTTTGCTTACTTAGAATATAAATGATCAATTAAAACCGTTAAATTAAAAGAAAATAAATGATTAAGATTAGGAGTAAGTTTTCAAACCTAGACACACACACGCACATACACACTTAAGTTTGAACTGGCCAATAACTTGTATCATTTGGAATATCATAGGTTTGAACTCAAATTGTGCCACTGTGATCTCTGACGGAATGATTCATATGTTCATGACATTGGGATCAAACACATCATAATACCTAATTTTCTATCATGACTCCTTGCAAAGGTTGTGGTTCTTCATAGCGTTCTTCAAAGGCTTCAAACAAATGAGCAGAAATAGGGTTTCGTGGTAAATGACCGGTAGCTTGAAATCTCCTTAGTAATTTGTATGTTCTCTCAAGTTCATAGTCGCCCCTGTATACTAGGGTTAGCAACATGCGCATGCAGTACCCACGTACCTGTCGTGTCACCAGAAGACAGAATGCGTCAAAAGCTCAAACGTGCTTTTCCCAAAAAATTTAAAGAATCGAAGTGTTATTGACACAACCCCCGACAACTGTGCCAAAAACTTATTGTGTTATTTATATGTGCAAATATACACAATCAAATGATAGCGAGTGATCTAAAAATAAAGTATTGATCCTACAGAGATCGTAATAACTTAAGTTGATCCTCAATGTAAAACTTTGTGAATATCCATGAGAAAAAGATAACAATAATGGTTGGTTGTCATAGATTTAGGTTGTGTAGTAGTTAATAAGAGTAAAGAAGTTAAATCAATAGTGAGAGATATGTTGGGAAATGATCCATTTAATGAGTTTTATACTTTGTGTGTATCTGATGAGACCCGTCTTGACAGATGAGGTAGAAAGTGATATAGTGGTGTATGTCTAGCACATCAAAATATATGCATTAAGTTAGGGAAACAAATCTCTAGGTCTCACAATAACATTAAAGCATGTGTTGTATAACTTGTAATTGCTCTTATGGTTGTAGTCCTTTATGTCTAAAGAGACTAATATAGTGAATATGTTTATCCTAATATTTTCAAACATATTTACCATGAGCTCCACTAGTTAACAAATCTCTCAATCATTAATCAACTTCTACCGATTTCTAAGGTGATCGAACAAAGAAACAGATGTATAGCATTATTTCACATGATAAAATGTATCACTTAAAATCACACCATCTAACACAAAATATAACTTTTCATCGAACTTCACATTGCTCAACATAAAGAGTTTAGCTCATGGTGAGCAAAAGAAATACAACAACACAAATTCTCAAAGTTAACATTATAAACACTAATGAAAAGAAAATAAAAACCTAAGTGTAACACTTCTAATCCTTACAATCTTTAATCAGCAAGAAGCGAGTTCTGTCATGCCTGGTAGCTCAATACTTCTTCAAGAAAGGAAGGGGAGAGATTCTCTTCACTTATGGTTCATACATCTTCTTCTCAAAATGAGATATTTTTCTAATTTATTTCTCTAGTGTCTCTCTCAACTTCCGAACCTTCTTTTATTTCTTCAATGTACGTGGTTCTTTTATATCCTTTTAACTTTTAGGGTTTCCTGTAGTCATTGGATCATGGGCCTTGTGATTATCCACTGATTTGGCCCATGAAAATCAACACATTCCTTCTTCTTAACCTCTCATACCAATACTAGGTAGTACAAATCAGCGTGCAAGGGACAACACGTCCGGTGGCAAACATGTTGCGCAGACAGACAAGCAGCGCAGAAATTTCGGCGTCCAGCAACTTTCGCATGTTTTATTTTTTAGTGTTTGTTCTTATTCATTCAGATTTCCATCTCAACTAGTGTTTCCATCTTCAAGCTCTTGTCATGTTTGCCTTAATGTTGAAGCCCTTCACTTCTTACAACGTCTTCTAGCTCTAAGGCCTGCTAGGAAGTGAGGTTGTATTGAAGCAACATTTCTGGCGTGACGAAACTTATCACTAGAGCAGTCGTACACAAATAATAAACACATAAAACTCATAAAAGAGAGCATATAATGTGCCCCATGCTAATTAAACTAAAACAAGCAAAACCTAGTTAAATTAACCTAATAAAATTTGTTAACACAAAATAAAATCAAATAATAGAGGCTTAAATATTTCATAAATAATTAGTTATTAAATACCGAGAGTAACAAGGAACTAAACATTTAGGATTCATAAGAGACATCAACATCATATTACTACTATGAATGTACTTGCGAAAATAATGAAGATACTGCACCCTCTTATGTAAGAGAATGCAATAGAGTTCATGTCTCTTTTACTGTGTTAAATTAGTGAATGAACTTCCAACTATAATGATTGAGATATTCGTAGACACGAACTATGAACCGAATCATGAGAAGGAAACAGTCTCCTGTCAACTCTCCAACAAATACGTGAGAACATTGGAACAATTATTCCTCCTAGATTAAAGGAGTAGTAATCTCTGACAATTTTGTTCAACCAATCCTTTCAACGACACCTCATATGTCATGTATTGGAGAAATAAACTAATAATGAACATAAGTTAGGGTCGGACGACTGATCGAACGACCCACACTTAAATGTTAATTCCAAGCTTGAGTCAAACAACGAGAGCTTGCTCCGCCAATTTTCTCTAAATGTTAATTCCAAGTTTGAGTCAATCAACCAGAGCTTGCGTCCACCAATTTTCTCTAATGGCCCTTTCAAACGGTTTCTCTTTAAAGTCCAATCAAAATTATTTCAGTGTAATATTGTAGTATGATTCAAACTTCCAAGGAGTTGGCAACCGACATGGATACGTAAAATTTGAATGGAGTATGGAGTACTATGTGGACACCCACTTATATTTGAGTTGGTTGCTACTAAAACCGAGTGACACGTCGCTACTTTAAGCACGTATGGCATAATAATTGCTCCTATCGTATTCAATAAAATAAAAAATCGACAACTTCGATACAATTTATGTCACTTCATCCACAACCCAAAGTTAGTTGGAAAACGGATTATGAAAAAAACTGCTTCAACATATAATTTCCTTATCTTTCTAACCTTTTTTATTTATACAGGGTCTCTCATAAATTTGATGTTCAATTTTCCAACGCTTATAATGTTTTTTTTTTTAACTATATTTTATTATTTATGTTAAGTTTTGCGGTGAACTTTGACCATTCCATTCCAAAAACTAAAATTTGTGACTTGTCAACTGTGTGACAACATCTTAATACACAATTTGTTACTTTGAAATTTTCTTATCTATTTAATATTTCACAGAAGATGAAAAATAGACACACTAATTATATGATTGAAAATAACTCGTAATGAAATTTGTTTGATTGATACTATAATGAAATTATTTTGAAAATATTTTTGTTTTTATTTTCCTTATTTTATTTGTTGCAGTACTATTTTAGAACATTTTACTCTAATAAATAATTATTTTTGTAGTAATTGACACGGTTTACATTTTAGAAAGGTTCAAAATGTGCTTTGTCTAGGAAATTCAATGGAAAAAACCAAAATAACTATTCACTTTGCTAAAAACAAGCTAAAAAAGGAATATATTATGCAATCTATAAACTATACACTTTGAGTATGAGAACTTGTTATTATCGTGAAGAAAAAAAAGTAAAACATACTTTTGGTTTGTGCCGAAGAGAAAATTATTATTAGTGTCTAATGTGGTTATAAAAGGAGGGAAAGCTAATAGTTTAGTTTTACGCATCACAAACATTCTTCTCCTTAGTTCATTAGAGAGAAAAATAATTAATATCTTTCCTATAAAATTTTTCAAGTGAGTATTCTCATATTTAAAGAGAAATATTGTAGGAAAATTTCTTTGGCCACCTCCCTACCTTCTAGTCCACCCACTAGCACAAAAATGTTAATTTACACCTGTTTTTTATTAAATTTACACCCATTATTTTTAATAAAAATCGGGTGTATATTCGCAGGGTGAGAAATGTCTAACGAATTTACACCCGTTATTTTTAACAAAAATCGGGTGTAATTTGGCGTAATTACGTTTTTAATTACACCCTATTTTAACAAAAATCGGGTGTAATTGGGCGTAATTACGTTTTTAATTACACCCTGTTTTAATAAAAATCGGGTGTAATTGGGTGTAATTACGTTTTTAATTACACCCTATTTTAATAAAAATCGGGTGTAATTGGGCGTAATTACGTTTTTAATTACACTCTGTTTTAATAAAAATCGGGTGTAATTGAGCGTAATTACGTTTTAATTACACCCTGTTTTAATAAAAATCGGGTGTAAATGGGCTTAATTACGTTTTAATTACACCCTGTTTTAATAAAAATCGGGTGTAAATGGGCTTAATTACGTTTTAATTACACCATATTTTAATAAAAATCGGGTGTAATTGAGCTTAATTATGTTTTAATTACACCGTATTTTAATAAAAATCGGGTGTAAATATGTTCTTAATTACCCCCTATTTTAGTAAAAATCGGGTGTAAATACGCCATTTATGAATGAACAATTATATCTATTTACACCCTATTTCATAAACACCATTTAATTATATTTTATTTTCAGTCATAATATTGTAAATACTATAAAATCATACACATAAAAATCATATTTTAACTAAGTCAAAATATTTTTAATATTAACCAAAAAGTATACAAAATCATGTACAGTCATAAAAGTATTATAAAACCATACACATAAAAATTATATTTTAACTAAGTCATAACACTTTCTTCATATATAATTTTACGCCATGCTTGACGGTTAGCTTCGGTGTTCTCTAGTCCAGTTGAATCCAACCGCTTTCCACATGTAGCATTGGATTCATCCATGGCCAAAATACCACGTCCTGGAGAAGCAATTGTTTTCTGTATGCAAAAAAAATAAGACACAAGAAATTATTACAAGAAAGAGCCACATATATCAATAGTAACCATACCGAGCCGTTGATAGTGCCCCTCCGAGAATATGACAAATGCCCGTTCAAGAAACACAGAACGAGGACTATCAAAATCACTAGTTGTCTTAGAAGACCTATTCCTTGAGTGAGCTACAGTATGAGTATCTACACAACAATGTTAAACCCATTAATTTATTATCGTTTCCTCTTTCTCATAGAGATAACTTAGTTATATAAACTAAAAACAAAATCC
This sequence comes from Vicia villosa, assembly GCF_029867415.1. Classification (NCBI taxonomy): domain Eukaryota; kingdom Viridiplantae; phylum Streptophyta; class Magnoliopsida; order Fabales; family Fabaceae; genus Vicia; species Vicia villosa. The sequence continues at coordinate 24,683,651 of NC_081180.1, read as the reverse complement.
AAAATTCTACATTTGTTAAACAAATAAGAAAAGGAAAAAGAAAAGGAAAGAACAAAAAAAGTAATAATTATAAGTCCATATGCAATCAGATCCGAACTCTCCACCTCAAAATTTTTAACGCAACAGTTAATACTCAATCTGATCAAGTTTGATATTCAAGACATGATTGAATTGTGACTCACTAACACCATCCTTATATTGATAAAAACAACTTGTGTAGGTTCATTAGAAAAGAATTGCAATATTCAGAATGATATAAACATGCTAGAAACTAACACAAGATATAAACATGCTAGAAAATTACCTCATGATGCCTTAATCAAGTACCAGCTATTACTCAGAAATCCTTAATGGTTATTAAACAATCATGTATAGATGAAGTTACCTTATGATGCCCTCATATTCAGTATCTGATACTTTTTTTAAACATATTCTTTATGGCACCACCACTAACCACTCATATTAAGGTAATGAGATTAAGGAAACTAACCACTGCTGCACTATTAATAACAAAAATAACTATGTCAAAATAAATAATTCACAAATATATTGAAAGAGACCCTAAACAAGGATATACTCATAGTAAAAATATCCTTTCAATTATTTAATGAACTATACTAGTTTAGACAAATATGTCTTTTATTGATTGTTATATAAATGTATCATGATGGTATTTTAATATTTCATGAAAGCATAGTGGGGGCACATGCCCCCATACCCAACCACATAGCTTTGTCCCTGCGTAGTACTATTACTACCCATTGCTTAACCCGGTTTTATGTATAGGTATACAATATTGATGTTTAATACTTTACATGCATCTAATTGATCCATTCTCAAATTATTCGGAGCATATCTCTATGTTCCTCCTACCCTATCTAAGATAAACAAAATAATAATTGTTCTCTATACACACAAACACATATTACTCCCTTGGCAGCTTAAAAAATAATACGTATATGCAGCTAAAAAATCTAAGTACATCCTTCTTTGAATTACAATAAACTTATGCACATGAGCAACTGAACGAAAAAGCATTATTAACCCAGATATTCTACCTGTTTTGAATGAATTTCAACTTCATTCAAAATTCACCAATACAATTGAAACAACATTAAAGCACTGAATATGTTCAAGCAGTACGTAATAAATTAGGAATAGGGATGACATACAAAAATGCTTTCATAAAATAAAAGAACTAACATATGACAAAAAAAGGCTACTAAAATAAATAAGATCTAAATGAAAAACAGCTGTGTTAACCATGTAGGGAATAATTAAAAATGCAAATGAAACGGGTAAGGATACAGAGCTTACAGCTTTTTCAATGCTTGAAAAATGTTGCATCCTATTTGATAGAATTTTCTGCATATGAATTAGTGAAGCCATTGCTGTTCCCTGAAATTCTTGTGACAATCAACATTTTAGTGCCTATCTGTGATGATTAAGTAGTAGTAAAAGCAATAAGGAACTTAAAAATTAGGAAGTTAGAAACCAACCTCTACAACATCCACAATAATCAACCCAGCCAAGGTTGACAATAATTTCTTCGCAGCGACATGCACAGCAATTGACCCTCCCATGCTTAATTGACGGAGAAAATTTTAATCAATAAATAGTTAATTATACACCAAAATTAATCATCATTTATGTAACGGCTGTTAGGCCTCTAAGGAAAAATTATGCCTTAGTTGTATCTTGGAATCTTGGAATGTCTATGTTTTCTAGCTAATTCATTGTATACTTTCTGTCATTATTGTATTCTTGTGTATGCAGCCTGGCTGTGAATTATTCTTCCAGAATTGTTATTAACAGTGTTCCTATAGTACAAATTACCACTGTTCAGAACCAGTTTCTATCATATTCTAGTCAGAATAGGTTCACCAACTATTTCTAAAGGAATAAAATCCATTGAAGAAAGAAAATAAAAGTGAAAAACAAATGCCAACTGATAAAAACACAATTAAATAAAATAGAGACAAATGAATATCTGCCCAAGAGAAAATGCAAATGCAAAACTTACTTTATTATGCCGAATATCTCTAATTGATACCAAGTTCAACAATCACATACAACAAAAAATCAAAATATTCTACAGCTATGCCTTAGAGTTCTATAGCATGCACATTTTGGTTATGAAAAACGACATCTAATGACTGTAGAATGATAAATCTAGTAAAATGAAGGGAAGTTGCGAGGATGAGGCAGATAAAAAATGGAAAACCTTAAAGGTTCTCTTTTATTGTCAACTCAACTCAGTTTGTTCCGGTGATTACTCATCCATCCCCAAAATATTTGTAAAAACCAGAACCAAATTAAATTTCCTTCATTGAACCTCACATAGTATAAAAACAATTGACACAACATAAAAATATAAACAACATGCAATATCCAATCTAGCATTGATGATACTTGTCATTGAACAGGACTCTAGACAATACAATATAGCTAAAAGACCCTGAAATGTGTCCCCTAATACTGTAACAAATATAAGACGCCAAACTTTTATGTGGTTGCCAAGAGTTATATTATACCATCATCCAATGAAGACAGTGACAGTAGAATTAAAGTTTCAGTACATTAAATCTAGAAAACAATAACAACTGCATGCTTCACAAAGACGCAAGTCTGTCAACAAAGTGGATCTCTTTGTTTATGAAAAAACAGAGACTGTAAAATAAGATAAGTCCAGTCAAATTAAATCTCCTGTGACCAACGAGAATAATTGCAGGAGGCGAATTGCCATATAATTTCTTTATAACAGCCAATACATCATTGCACATGGTCTGCACAAAAGAATATCTTCAGAAAAAATATCAAGTTATAGTATATAATTTCTTTAGATTTTCTTTTCAATCATGAAAAAAAATTATTATAAATGTATTCACTTCACATGATACCAAGGAAGATTACATTTCAATCTACTCACAGACAATGCTAATGTACCCGAAGGTACATCCACAAGTTATAGTAAAGCAGGCTCCAATTCCTTTTATTTTCTTTGTCTGAATATGTATTGCATTTCTAGTGTGATTCTGTTTTTGTTCTTATATAGTTGCCTTCTTTTTCTTTCTATTTCTTCGTGAGTGCAGATCAAGCCATTGAACCATTCTCACGATTTACCACCACCGGGAAAAAAGGGACGGCCTTATATATGTAGTTGCATGATTTTCCTCCGGCCTACAGATGGAGCAAAGCTAATTTTGAAAAAGTGGTTAGAGGAACTTCAGATGGAGCCATGGTCTAGAACCAAGAAATCTAATGATCAACCTGCTTTTAACTGGGCTTTAATGAAGAATGCTAAAGAGGTATGTTGCAGTTTTCTCACTTCCTTCTAGTTCACTTCTGTTCGCAAATGTTCTGCTTCAATTGTCCTAAAGACATCATGATTTTCCTCATTGCAGGCCGATCTGTACCTGCTTCCTCAAGAAGCATTTCCTACAGGCGGTTTATATTTCAAGAACAAAACATGGGTCAAGGAAACTAAAGGAAAGCATGTCATAATTCACAACAATTATATAGTTGGTTTTGAGAAGAAGATAAAGAGATTTCGCGACTATGGTTTCTGGTTGGTGGATGACCATAAACAAGAGTCGCCTCTGGGTGGATTATGACGCTACCTTGTTACAAGTTTATCTTCGGCCTAATTTGGTCCCTAAGCATTTGAATTCAGAACATGCCTTCTGCCAAACTGTTCAGCCTGACTTGCTTGATTGATATTTTTTCTGAAGATGTTTCAAGAGGTATTTTGCGGCTTTCGACTTCCTTTGCCAAGCTCGTTTGATACTCAACGCTACACGATGATTAGATACATCACAATGGCCCAGAAGAACTTGAATTTGTTAGGACAATTTAGATAAATTATGCATCATCCAAATCATATGATTAGTGTTTGTGTCAATAAATATACTCAAATAAATCAATCTAAATACTTACTCTTGTGAGAATACTTACTCTTGTGATAAGAAGAACAATTTGCAGCATCATGATGAGTTCCACTTCCAGAAGGACAGTTACAAGAAAAATGAGAAGAATCATTCTGATTTGTACCACATGTTCCTCTAGATTCTCTGCAACCATCACACTAAGAGGACCAAATAAAATGCCAGTTTCACAAACTACATCATGAAAATACCAAATAAAAACAAACAAAAGCAACGATACATGTATACATATATACTACCATTGTTAATCTCCGCGAATTTCTTATTAGCTTCTTCATTCCTCGGATTCTTATCAGGATGATACTTCAATGCCAGTTTCCTATACGCTCTCTTAATCTGATCATCCCCGCACTCTTCGACACTTGCAGTATATCGTAATAGCTCTTTCTGCATACGAAAACATCAAACAAACAAATACAGAATTTTCCAAAGAAATCGCAAACAGAGAAACGGAAATGAAAAAACCGAAAGCATGAAAATTACGCGGCAAAGGAATTAAGGGCATAACAAAGAGCGCAGAGAAGGAACAGCAATTTCACTCTTCGATGTGCCATTGAAGATTCGGATCTCTCCGAAACTCTACTATACTCGTTCGGATCTCGATGTGAATTAGGGTTTGTGATGAAAAATGAAATGTGTTATGTCGCGTTTGGCGTATGAATGTGTTGTGGAATCGCTTCTTCAGTTACGATGAAGCTTCATTTCTACCCGAAACTCCAACAATCGTTTCAGATAGTCCATATGAACAACTGATTCTTCATTTCTACACACACAACATTAATATTGTAAACATTGCATTAATTTGTGATAAGTGTAAACAAAAGCGTGAATACAAATGCAAAATTGAACTGAAATTTACAATTGAACTGAAATTTAGACCCTTTAATATTTAATCAATAATTTGTTAATATGTCATATATTTATATATTTTGAGTTATAAAATTAAATTAAATAATTTTTTTAATATATAAATTTACACCCGATTTTTAGTTTAAAGGGAGTAATTGAGATTTGATTATAATAATATTTTTAATTTAAACCCGTTTTTAAAAAATAGGGTGTATATTATCATCTAATAATGCTTGAAATGACACTTTATTTACGAAATTGCCATCACATTTCTCAATTACACCCGTTTTTAATATATTGGGTGTAAATTTTAAAATTATATTAAACTTTTTGCACTAGTGACCTCTGGTGAAAACCCCATACTACCCCTGACTTCGTAAATGCACTTCCGAAATGCAAGAAAAAGGTGTTTTCGGAGATGCATCTCCGAAAGCGCCTTTTTTTTTTGAAAAAATTGTCTTATTTCGGAAGTTCATTTTCGAAAACAACATTTCGGAAGTGAACTTCCGAAATACTGCAATTTCTGCAGATTTATCAAAACACTCCCCCTCCCCCATTCATTTACCCTAACTCAAAACAAAAACAAGCAAAGGCGAAAATTTGTGCAAACAGAATTCCAAGGCTGCATCAAGGCTCCAATCACATTGCTAAACAACATTCAAAAGCCTTCAAATCACTCAATTTGTAAGTTTTGAAATTGTTAGATTCATTATTCAAATGCATGTTATTTAGGGTTTCAATTGCATAAATGATATATGGTTAGGTTGTTAGTAGTATTTAGGTTGTTTAGAAGCATTTTGAATTGGTTTTATGTCTGGTTTTGGGGTCTGCCATGGAAGTTGCAGAAAACTCCATCGCAGGGGTGTTTCGGAAGTTCATTTCCGAAAACACCTCCATCCCAGTTTTCGGAAATGAACTTCCGAATTGTATCAGAAGTTCAAATTTTTTAGTTTTTTATTTTGTCTCGCATATTAATCGATTTCAATTGTTTACAGGAACATGTCAGGCAACCAACCAGCACGCATCAGACAGGGTAGGGAGACCCAGACTGCGTCGGCTAGACGCGAGCGGGCGGCGGCGCAGCTGGCGTCGACACAGGGACGGGGGCGGGGGCGGGGACGACGTGTGCGAGTACCCGAGGACGTGGGAGAGGGTACATCAGCTTCAGGGTCTAGGAGTAGGCTGGCTCGGGTATCTTCTTCCCGCCAGCGAGAGGAGGAGGATGAGGAGGAGGAGGAGATGCCAGTGCCATACCACGAGCCGGAGGGGGTACCGGATGTTGACCCTCTAGCCGGGGAGGAGGATGAGGAGGGGGACAGCTATCCGGGAGGGCCTTTTGACACTTCCGTGCTGATTCACTACCACGATCACGTCGCTCGGCGGATCTGGGAGGGAGAGATATTTTTTTAATTTAACCGTTTATTTGTCACCATTTTTTATAATTTTACCGTTTATTTGTCGCTTATTTAATATATGTCGCTTATTTGTTTTTTTTGTAACAGGAGAGAGAGCCATTGAAAATGGTGAACCACGCCAGGAAGATTTTTAGTCTGTTTAAACCAGCAGCTCAGTGGTTTAACGACCATGTGCGAGGTTCAGGGCTTAGCGGGCTCTGCATGACCGGGTACACCACCATCAGCACCGGCATGCAGGGGGCATTTGTGGAGCGCTGGCACAAGGAGACGTCTTCTTTCCACTTGCCGATGGGGGAGATGACGATCACCTTGCATGACGTGCAGTGTCTTCTCCACCTGCCCATCAGGGGGCCGCTGTTGCACCACTCCCGGATCCAGAGGGTCGAGGCCAGTCAGTGGATGGCGCTCTATTTAGGCATGGAGCCTGAAGTTGCTGACTTCGAGTGCATCACGACTTCTGGGCCTCATATCCGGTTCACCACACTGAGCCGCTATTTCGAGCACCACCTGGACGCGGCGGCCGATGCCGAGCAGGCGGGTGACGACCTATTCACACAGTACCATCGCGGCTGCGCTCTCCGGTGCTGGTACATGCATGTGGTAGGCGCTGCTTGCTTTGTGGACAAGAGTGCAAGGTACGTCGACGTGACCTACCTCCGCTATTTCATGGACCTGGATACCGTTCACCAGTGGAACTGGGGGTCAGCTACTCTGGCATATCTCTACCAGAAGCTGAATGAGGCCTCCAACTGGAGGACGAGGCAGTTGGTCGGATCCTGCACACTACTTACGGTACGTTTTATTTTAATACATTATCGTATTTATTTATTTATTTATTTATGTTTCGTATTTATTTTTAACATTATCGTGTTTCTGTTTCAGAGCTGGATCATCTCCTAATTCTCCCGCATCCACGGCTTTCACGTCGATCATGCGTACGTGGACGTCATGCCCAGGGCCGCCAGATACGTTATCCAGAGGGGGAACGATGCGGTGGGACCATACCGTCTGTACTTGGACCGCACGATGCATGACGACGTCACATGGAGGCCGTTCAGCGACTACGCTCAGATTGTCCCCTTTGACGGTATTGCACTATATTCAGGCTGGTTGGCTTGTGGGACCGGCATCATGGTTCGATATCTCCCTGAGCGGTGCATGCGTCAGTTCGGATTCGTGCAGCGGATACCCAGGTCACCCTTTGAGGCTGCTCCCGACACTGTGACCCGAGTGCAGCTCACTGCCATATGGGAGGACTGGCAGCATCATGTGGTACCAGAGGAGTACCGTCTCACTCGGGTCACCCAGGACTGGCACAGTGAGGAGGGGTACGTCACATGGTTCTACCGGGTGTCGCATCCTCTTCTGAGACCCGACGTTCCCGGCGCTCCTAGGCCAGCACACAAGGAGATCCTGGAGAACCAGCAGGCCGAGGATGATCACGCCATTGATCTCATGCCGATCTGCCAGCGGATAGAGATGCTTGGGCGGGACGCGTTGGATCGAGGTATCGTTCAGCAGGGCGGTCCAGAGGCAGTCGCCGTGATGGAGATGATCGTCACTGATGCGGGCCGTGCGGCGACATACAGGCGGCAGAGGAGGTCTCAGGGAGAGAGGGTTAGGCACACCCAGTAGTGGTCGGGTTTATATATTTTTTGTTATCGGATTGTATCTTTAGCACATTATTATAATTATTTGGATTTGCTTAAGCTTGTATATATTTCTTTTTTTTATCATATTAGTATCTTCAACTTTACATGTCGTTTATTTTTTTTCCCGGTTTCTTTTAATTAAAAATACGAAACTGTTAACAAAAACATAAAAACAAAGTCTGTTTCTGCATAATTCGGAAGTGCATTTCCGAAACCCCTCAAAATCTGAAAAAAGGTGTTTTCGGAAGTTCATCTCCGAACACAACCCCCATGAGGTGTTTTTGGATATGAACTTCCGAATTATGGAAATTTTTAAAAAAAAATCAATGTTTCGGAAGTTCATTTCCGAAGCAGGAGTATTTTGGGTTTTTCGCTGGGGGTGACCCCCATAGGGAGGTGGCTAAAGAAATTTTCATATTGTAATATCTTCTACTAAGTAAAATATTGTCGGCTAATTTTTATTGTTAAATCTCTAATTTTAATTGTGTTTATACAACTCTTATTAAAAAGGATCATTGTATCGAAAGTCTTTCTGGTAATGTGCTTAGGTGGCATGTTCAGTTAAATGTGTCAAACGGCGGTGCAAGTTGATATGGATGAAAAAAAAAATCATTTGAGGGGAAGAATACCCATAAAAATGGATGAAATCACACTTGAGAGGAGATTGTTGATATATCAAGTGTGAGTAAACACTTTTTAAATCAGAAGACACATAAATCAAATACCTTACAAATTTAATTTTAATATGTGATGTCAAATTCATTTAAAATCAATGTTAAAAATTCAATGTAATGATCCTCTCTAGATCCAACAACGATTGTGTTCTTTATAAAAACAATCACATTAGATTGAGAAATATGACCGTATATAAATTAACTTTAAATTACTAATCGTTAATTGGTCCAGTAGTAATTAAAGTTGATTCCCCTCAACCTCAATTTGATTTCAAAACTTACCTCAATTTAATTTCAAAACTTACCTCTAAATCAAATTAGGCGGTCCAGTGGCATTTTCAACTTTTTTCAAATTTCAAACAAATAACTTAATTTCTAAATGTTTTGCAACGAGAATTTGAAGAATGGTTTTGAACAAGTTGGTTTTGTTGTGGTTCTTAAAAAATAAATGTATTAAGCTTAAGCATTGAATAGCCTTAGGCTAATTCACTACTTGTCCTATAAATAAGCTAATCCCTTTAGTACTATAATAAGAAATAAAATAATAACTAACAAAGACTAAGGAAGCACACTAAAACGAGTTGAAGCTATTTTTCTTTTCTCTTAAAAATGTACCCTTTGAAAAAGACCCGTGGATTTCTAGGTCAACTAAAACTCATAATAGAAAAATATTGGTATAAAAGAATTTCCAATAAATAATACACTTAAAAAATATGCTACATTTCCTTGTAAGAAGTTTTTGTGTGTGGGTTTCTTATGCTTATTACCACAAAGACTGCATGGATCACTAAGGAAAAGACTGATTTATCACAAGCAACCAACAATCAGTCATGAATGAAAGTTACATCATATGTGTATGTATTCAATCAACTTTAGAATGAAAGCCAAATACTTTGCATTGCATTGTAACTGCTCCATTTTCACAATTCACCTGGGTGGGGGCACCAAGAGATTGGTTTTTGGCATTACAACTATGAAATGGAAAAATCATAAAAGTTCAACTTCACATATGCTGTAATGTACACAGCTGAGAGAAAGACTTAAATGCCTTATAAGCTATAAACCTTCCTTCGAATCCGAAGATTGTATCTAACATCAAACTATGTATAATGTACTGTACTAGTTCAACCAATGAAACATCACATGCTGCTATCTCTAAGTATTGAGACAGAGAAACAAATTCTATCTCATATTATAAAACATCATTGTTGAAACCTGTATATAACACGTCGCCTTTCCTGCCAGTGCTACCATTACCGTTACAGGCAAAATTCGCTCTTTCCTCTTTTCCAGAATCTGCAACAACACCGCTACTGGAGCCTTCCGCTTTATGACGCACGCGTCGTGAAGCTTTGGATCCTGAGCTGTCCCTACTTCTGACGCGCTTCTCCTTTTTGTCTAGATATCCAAAGGAAAAAGCTTCCAGAACTTTTGCTGTCGGGGGTCGGTTTCTTGTGCCTGTCCTCCGGGCTTGTACGTCAGGTTGCTGCTCTGAGTGATCAACCGTGCCTGTTCTCCGGGATTGTACGTCAGGCTGCTGCTCTGAGTGATCAACCAGTTCGACGTTTGTCCCTGCACTGACCTCACTTGATTCCTTGCTTGTATCAGCTTTCTCTATCTCAGTCATTTCATTCACAAAAGATTCATCAACATCAACTTCCGGTGAAACGGGTAAGTTAAGGTCAATCATAGTCCGCGGCTGAGGTTTCCGAGGTTGTTCCCTTGAGCCCGAGGAGCTCGTACCAGGAACACTTTCTCTGCAGATGAATGAGCCGAGATTTGGCAAAGGTTCTGCTAACTTTTTTGTCTCCTGAGTTGGAAAATGTGCTAAATAGTTAACTTCCTGAGGTGGAATTAACTTCTCTGCAGATGAATGAACACTATCACTAGATTTTGGATTGTAAGGACACTTCTCTTGTTTTACTCTAGGAGCCAAAAAATCAGCAGTTGCATTCTTCCTGTATTTTGAGTTGTCTTGATCCCCACAGAAACTGGCCTCCTCTTCTTTAACTCTCGGAGGAGCCCCAAAGAAATTAGCCGTGCTTCCGTTTGTCTTTGCACGGCTACATGCAGTTAATCTCCTTCTCTTCTTCGTAATAGGGACCAGATCAGCTATGTTATCAGATACCATTCTCGGGGGTGATTGACACTTCATACCGTCTTTTCTCTTTTTGTTATCCAAGAAGTCCGTCTTCAGGTCTATCGAGGCAGCTGATACACTAGTGCAGGCCATGTTGCTTCTTGGAAGCTTCTCTTTTGAAGGCTTGCTTTCAAGACCAGTCAAGTCTGAAGATTCGCCCTTAACAGTGTTAAGTTTACCGGCTTTAGTAATATTGTTCTTCCGGCTATCTAAGCATGTCCCATTTACAGACTCAGATTCGCTTGTTTTCTCCTCTTCTGAGGTATTTTCATCACTTGAATCAATTTCCAAACTAGAAGCTGTTAAAACTCCAGATGGTAGGCTTTTCACTTCTTTCACATTCCTCGTTTTTTCGCTCACAAGACTTGTGTCCACAACAGTGAATTTAATTACATCTGCACTGTCATTTGGAGTTTTTACCTTGAGGTAGCAATGACGCGGCTGATCAGCCGGGGAATCTTCAGTATCCAGTTTTGTATCTTTTGTCCACCGGTTTCCTTCCTTGCTTGTGAAGTCATCATCCACATTTTTCTCGAGATCAATTAGCTCAGGATCGGACGCAACTTTGTTGAGGACATCAGATAGGGAATCGAAATAGTGATTCCCTTTCACAAGCTTCCTTGAAAACTTTTTAACTCCGGGGACAAGGTAGACCAGAGGATTCTTAGAAGTAACCGAATAGTTATAACATCTAGGCTGCTCTGAGTGCCAACCTCTGGCAAGTAGACGAGGCCAAACAGCTTCCCAAAAGAGATCGCTTGTTCGAGCTTTACTTAATCTGAAGTCACCAGTTAGATAGCTTATTATCTCTGAAGTTGAAAGCATTGAACATGCTTTACCAGCCGGTATTTCAGGGCGAAATGGAACAGCTGGAGTGGACTTTACAGAATCAATAGAGATACCTGTAAGATCTTGTTTCCCTTTACCAATTCCTACTCCCTCAACAAGTGCATTGATCCCAACTGAAGCTTTTAGAGTTAAAACATATTCTTCTAAAAGCATTTTTCCCTCTACAAATGCATTCGATGCCTACGAAACAATTGAACTGAAAAAAGTTATAACATGTTCGTAGCAAATACTATGACAGTAGAGAAACAGCGATATTAAAATTAAAATGACATAAACTTCGGAATTGTTTAAGTCTGTACCTCAAGTAATTTCTTTTGACATTCCTTTGATACATTCGGTAGTAGACGAGACAAAAGCTCGTTTTGCTTTTGTCCAGTGAAAATTCTTTGCCCGAAAACGCGTTTCCTGCTTTTCATTTTCCTACATCCATCCCATCTCTGATATTTGTCGGACTTATAAAATTTCCCATAATAGAATGACAATATATCCTCCATCTTCTTATTGCCGATAAATTTTTTCACTTGAACGAGGTTCTTCCCGAATATATACAAACCAAGGACGAAACCGGCCTCTTCAACTTCAGTCCAGTTGTCACTTCGAGAACCCGGAACCAGAATCTGCCCTTTATGTCTATCCTCCTCTTGCATCCCAATCTTTGTTTCCTGCTGCATATTAGAATTCTTTCTATTGAACAATGTACTGCCAATAGCCTCAAGTTTAGGATTCAACTTGCATTCATTTTTCGGTGGATCGGTGTTGATCTTCTCTGCTCCATCCTTTATCCATATAATTGGAATAGGTAATCCTACTTCAAAGTTAAGAAGAGTACTTTCTGCCTCGTCGGCATTCCTTCCAATCAAACAATACTCGGATTTTGAAATCAAAGCAGGAATTTCAACCTGGTACTCCTCACCCACCCGGGGAGATAAGTCGGGATCCGGATCACCGAACACATTATATGCATTGGACCTTTCCGGAGAAAGTGATTGTTCATCTCGTTGCTCATCGATACCATTCGCTAGGTTGTTATTAACTTGAACTGCATTCACCTGACAAAAAATTTAAACATGTTTATCATGCAAGGTTTAAGATTTTCAACCTGATGATGTTTTTGTAATGAAGTACCAACAGAAACAAACACTTTCTTCCAGCTGTGAGTAAACATAAATCAACCTATGGTCAAAAATGTTTCAACATGATAAAGTTTATTTATAAATATTCCTTATTAAAATCATACATGGTTCCAATCAGCAAAACAGGAGAAATATAAACTAATGAGAAAAAAAATTTAGAAAATTTATAATTTATATTAAAAATAGAAGAAAAATCTTATCAAGGATTTTGTTTTGGTCTAAACCCTCTGGTTCTCTGGTTCTCACCGGTGAAGGCACCAGTAATGCAGTACTAAACCTCAGATTCTCCCTAGGGATTCGACCATGAAGTTCATTAATCACTTGAATCCGACTATGAATACAAATATTATTTAATATTACTTAAAAAACCAAATAAATAAATCATACAGGCATAACTACAAAATTCCCAAATTAAACAACAATATTTAGGAACAGAAAAAAAAAAATATTTTAAAAAAAAAAACTCAAACCAGAAAATGAACTCATAAGAACAGTAACAACAAGAGAAAATCACAATAATGAGAATCAAAGAAGCTATATATGTTTATATGTTGAAGGAAGTATGCAGAGGAAAACTGAGGCAGAGCAGTATCTGCAACAAACTAAGAAGAAATGAATAAACCAGATCCATTATCTCGAAACAAAAGTAAAACCCAGAATCCAAAGTTGAAAACTTTACACAAATGCATGAAAACCTACCAAGCACATTACTCTCGATTACAAAAAAGCGCCGCAATTTATTCAAACCAGAAAACAGAACTCAGAACAACAAAGAAAATGAAAAAATAACACGAAACAAACATAATAATTTAATATATATGTATAATAATAACAGCACCGAAACACGAACAACTATAGGTTTTCATTTTTCAGAGTACGAACTTAAATAATATGATCCACGAAAATTCGTGTTATTTACTACGCGAAGATATATTCAACTACATTAAAATTGTACGACAAGTAAAGCACGAAATAAAATATTAAAAAAATAATAATTTTATAGTGTTGGTTGGTTACCTCCATGGAAGCAGAAGAAGAACCTGATGAGAGCCTCACGAAGCTGCAAAAATGGGTCGTTATGGTTATAGAACGATTCGCAAGTTGCGGATTGGAAATAAAGAAAACGTGAAGAAAGCACTTATATATATGAAAACGGATATATAGTAATATATGTGTATGTATATATAAAGACACGCGCAGACACGCACATAGAGTTGTTGCGAGTATAAAGAGAGAGAGAGATATACCTGGTTTGGTTAAGAGAGAAGAGGTTTCATGGTTACGAAGGAGGGTTGAATTGAAGAACACTGTGGGTGAAGAGTCGACGGAGGCAGAGAAAGAGAAAGAAGAAGAAAATTTACGAGAAAAAAAAAATAGAAAAATGAAAAATGAAAACTAAAAACAAAAGCCCAAGTCGTTCTCTTTTATCTTGCCTCTTGTTGATATATAGAGAAAACTAGAGAGAGAGAGAGAGAAATAGAGGAAAATAAAATTAAAAATATTAAGTGAGAGAAAGTGAGGGGTACTATATCACGCGCGAGTGGCGCGTGGAAAGATGGAGTGACACGTGGCGGTGAAGATTCCAATCATGCTAAAGTGAAGAGAGTAGGGTGGGAAAGAGTGGGAGAGAGAGACAGGGGATGAGGAGATTCTACTGCGTGAATTGGTTCATGCTATTATTTTTATTGTTATGAGTTTGAGAAATTTTGTTTCATCTAGAAATTGATTTTGATATGCAATCTTACTTTTCCATTTCTAGCACTTGTTCATAGCCATCAAGTTTTGTTTCTTCATGTCCTCTTTTTTTTTCATAAACCAACAAAGTTATTTGTGTGGGATAAGGATCCTCTCCCGCTAGATCTCTCTTGCTCACTATTATACTCAAATCCAAACCATTAAATTAATCTATAAAGAGGGGAGAGAAAAAAGTGAAAGAAAATTGAACAATTAGATTTAAATCTAATGGCCAATATGGCACATGAGAGATGGCAGCACAAAAAATGTTGCAAATGATCTGTTTTCATTTGCGTGTGTCTGGTTCTATGTCTCGCTTTTTTTTAAAACTGTGGCGGTAAGTTACGATAACTTAAAAATTACACTTTGTAGTCTGTAAAAAAACATGGAAAGACATGTCATAATGTTGTGTTGTTGAATAAATGTTTACCAGAACACGCATTATATGACGTTGTGTCGTTGAGCAAACATTGACCGAAACACGCGTTATGTTATGGTGTGTGGTTGAGTAAATATTAGCCAAAACACGCGTTATATCATATCGTGGCATTGAGTAAAATGTTAATCAAAACACGCGTTATAATTTTGTCAGTTACTCTTAAATAGATTTAAATAAAATGACTTTTTATCAAATTTTATTCATATTAATCTTTCTACGAACAAGAGACTCAATTCAATATAAATTTTATAAATTAAATTTATAATAAGTAATTAAAGGATAAGTAGTAAATTGATAATAAATATGACAATTTGAAAGAATGACGTATACTTTAAAATATTTTCAATCTCATAAATTTATTTAGTAGTAATATAAAATTATGTTTGATTTAGTTTTGTAAAACTGTTTTTTAGATTTTTTATAATTTTGAAAATAATAGAAAAATTATTTTCTATGTGAGAGTTTTAAAAATTAAAAAACTAAAATAGGTTTTAGAGATTTTAATTTTTGATTTTTAGTTTTGGAGATTAAAAAGAAGAAAAAATTAAAAAAAAAAGGTATATTTTTCATTAACGACAAATTTGTAATATTGTACAACTTTAAAATAATTATTAAAAGGAAGATTATTAAACTTTTTTTTCTTCAAATTCCTTTTCTAAAACTTATTTACAAAATAGTTTTAAAAAACTAAAAACAAAAATCCATTCAAACAAGTCCTGATTTTTTGTGTTTATTCTTGTTTTACCTCCCAATTATAAGACTTTTGTGTAATTAGAAAGAAGAAGTCCACACAAACAAAAGAAAAATAAAAATGAAGTCGAATAAAAATCTCAAATAGACCAAGAGGAACATAAATCCTAATTTATTTGGAATATAAATAATGTTTCATCACGGTTACAATAGATAACCGTTGTGGAAAGTATCTAGAGTTTATTATATAATATGTAGATTGTTTGTTTTTCACACATATCACTAAAGAAATACAATCATTCAAATTGATGGAGAAGTATATAATCTGAAAATTAAACTATTCTTGAAAAACAACTTAAACAAACCACTATTTTTCGAAGTGCATGCATGTCACAACTCATATCTTACTCTTTAACATTTAGAATATCGTTCAATGGTCTAAGTCCTTCATGACATCGATTATTTTTCTTCTAGTTTAATTTGAATAGCATCAATTTATTAGCCTAGTTTACCTCATCATCGTCACTTATCATGATTATTATGTTGATGACTTATCATAATAAAAATCATGATGATAAGTGACGATGATGAGGTAAACTTGGCAAATAAATTTATGTTATTCAAATTAAACTATAAGAGAAGATATCGATGCAATGAAGGAATTAGGTCATTGAAACACATTCTATAGGTTAAAGCAGGGGCGGAGCTACAGCCCAGCGAGCCTGGCCATGCGCCCGGGCTCAACCCCTCCCCAAGGGCGGAGCTACAGCCCAGCGAGCCCGGGCATGCGCTCGGGCTCAACCCCTCCTTTTGTTGTATACACCTCATCTAATAGTCGATTTTTAGATAACATCATGGATAAAATTAAGGACAAAATTAGTAAAAACAGGGTGTGAAATTTTTGGACAAAATTTTTAGACAAAATCAAGAGAAAAATTAGTAGAAATAGGGTGTAAAATCAGTAAAAACAAAGGTGTAAATTTTTTGCCCAGGCTCCCTAAAATTTCTGGTTCCGCCACTGGGTTAAAGAGCGTAATATGAATTATGAGACGAATGCAATTTAGAAAACATTGATTGATATAAGTTGGTTTTCAAATACAACTTAATTTTCAAATTATAAATTTCTATGTCAATTTAAATAAATGTATTTTCAGTGAAGGGTTAGTGAAATAAACAATCTACATTCAATATAATAAACTCAACTTGATCTTATGACAATCTGCATAAGAATTTTAAAGAGTAAAACATTGTTAAGTCACAAGAAAGTCTCTTTAGACTTAGCAATGTTTTGTTCTTGTTCTGAGAACATTAATCAACAACAGGAAAATACACCAACATTTATCAACAATATAATAATAACATACAACAACGTCAAAAAACATACATTTTATAAACAAAACACTGATAACATACATAATATACAACAACATACAACAACACAAAATATAATAAAATATTTCAAGAACGCACCTTTTATTGAAAATAATCGTGGAACTGAAATCAAAGATGAAGTTCATTTAATTTATGATACTATGAAAAGTAAATACAAGGTGGATGAATTTTACACGATAGCTTCATACATCTCGTATTATTTTTCATAGCAACACAAACCATATGTACCGTAGCAAAAGTATACGCTTTGTTAAGGTGGTTTTTTTCATTCACTTTTCCTATAAATAAAAAAAACACCATGACATTAACATCATTACATGGAACATTCACCAAATGAGAAAATGAGAAATCATTTTTAACAAGAAATGTAAACGAAATTGGAGCATAAGTTTAATGAACGAACCTGAAGGTGGAGATCAGTGAAGATGAATCTGAAGATTGCAGTATGTGTGATGAGTGACATGGATGTTAGGGTCTTCTTTAGAGATAGAAGAGTGAAATGTGTTAGGGTTTTATTTTGAGAGAAATGACTTTTATGAACTGAGCGAGAGATACTTTCGCTTAAATGCTTAAAAAATATCACTTTTCATCACGATTGACAGGATGAATCGTGATGAAATAATTAGACTTTATACCACGGTTGACTAAATTAACTGTGGTGATATATAAGGACATTACCTTTTTCTGACGATAAAATGAGATATTGAAGGAGCTTGGATTTGAATCATTTAACTCTTGGTACATTTAACTCTTTTTACATTAATCATTTCTTCCCCTCGTTTTTTATATCTTCCACGAGACAAATTATGGGGATATATAGTTTTAGATTTGTTTTCCTCTCCCGTTTAACTCTTAGCATGTTATAAACATAGTGGAAATATTAATTTACAGGATTGTATCTAAAAAGCATCAACAAAACACAAAATAAGATTATTCTTCACAAAATAAGATTACTACTAACCAAGAATGCATTAGAACTATGACACTCACAAACTTATCCCAAATGTTCTTATCAATAAAATTCTATTTTACATCTAGATGTTCAAGACCAAAGTTGGGCTTTGTATTGTAATCATGTGTGAGTTGTGACTTAAAAGTCCCTCCAATGCTCACTGGCATAAGAAATCCACCTACTAATTCTACATTTTATCACTAAATTCTTAAAATTAAAATATTGACTACAGTGACATGTGGTTAAGGAATCCAGCAATCTCATGGAGTTCAAAAAAGTAGGAAAATTTGGTTTTGTTTTCATGTTATGCAAAGTATGTTGTAGCCTCTTATGTTGCATGTCAAGCACTTTGGTTAGAGATGTTGCTTTAAGAGTTGAATGTGAGCAATTGTGTGGAAATCAAATTGCTAGTGGATAATTAATCAGTATTTGATTTCTTAAAAAAAAAATTATACGTCATGGTAGGAGAAAACACATAGAAGGATGTATCATTCCTCGAGGATACAGTTGGCAAAAAAGATTGAAAGGTTGAGTATTACAAGACTGAATTGCAATTGACTGACATTCTAACAAAAATCCTTAAAGTAACCAAGATTTGAAAACCTCAAGGGATTAATGGAAATGAGGACCTTGAAAAAATTTAATTATGAAGGATATTAGACATGTTATTCAGTTTTAAAAATTAGAAGTAACTTGTTATATTATGGTTAGACAATTATAACTAACTTCACTTGTAGTTACTAACTAGAAATTAGTTAGTTATATAATTGTATATAATGATGTAATTTATGTTTGCAGTATACACTTAATTTTAATAATACATATCTCTCTCTCTATATATATATATATATATATATATATATATCTTGAAACATAAGCTACTTAACAAAAATAACATTGACAAAAAATGTCATTTTATATATTTCCAAAAAAATTATAAATAAAAGAAAAATAGTTATCCTATTAAAAAATTTCCATATTAATATATTCAATAAGAAATATTGAGTTTGAAAATAAAACCCTAGATATTATTTATTTTTAAATATTATTAAGAGAAAAGGGAATATATGTACGGGCAGTATAAAAACTTTAAATTACTGATATGACATGACATGGCAATGTAACGAAACCATTGAACTCATATTATAATTACACAAATTAATGTTTTCAGAACAAATGAGACATAATAAATAATTTAATGGTATGCACATAATGCACTAACAGTGTAAAATAATTTTATACTTTCATTCAATAAAAATTATTAATTTACCATGTCATCGATTTTTTTTTAAAAATAAAATAATAATTTAATTGAATACATAGTTGTAATTGATTGACGGTTATTTTACACCGTCAATACATCACTTTTTTTTTAATAAATATCATGATAAATATTTTTTTTATATAGGAACATGAGTATATATTTTTGCAGCGTGATTCATTCATAAGCATGATAGTTTCATAAAAAAAGTACCTATAACTATTAATTATTATGTTTATGTTGAAATTTTGTGAAATAAATAATGTATTGAAAATCAAATTCGAGCAAAAGTTGCTTGAAGATGTTGTTGCATAATACATATAGACATAAAGATGAAAAAGTATTGATGCAACAGTAGCACCCGCAGACGAAGAGTGAAAGAGAGGGCAGAGGTATTAAGGTCGTGTGTTAACGGGAGGGTCAGTGGGGACCACTGCTACGCTGTCATATCATATCACACCGCTTACATGAAGCGCGTTACGTAACCATTTCATTAGAATGTCTTCGAATTTACTAAATTATCCCTGTCTCTATTGTGTGCGCGAAACATAATATCAGCTTTGTGTTTCACCGCAGAATTACCTGAATTTTATGTCAAAATTTATTTTTGCTTTTTTTTTATATACGTTCATTTTCAGAATTTGAACGGTATCAATTTAAAATTTTAACCTTGTCGTAATTTAGAATTATGTAAATACTATTTTTCGGAACAAAATGCATATGCACACTACTTTTAATTTTAATTCGTACAGTTTAATTAGTTGAGGGTATCGTTTCCAAATTAAATTCAAAAATATAAGAATAAGAGTATTCACCTAAATTAGAATAGAATATTTTAAAAAGATACAAAGTTAATATATTCAACTGTCCATAACCAAAAGTTGGGCTTGGACTACATTATATGAAACCTCTTCAATATCGTACATATTCTATGAATTTATATCACACCCTCATCTTATAGATTTACACCATACTTTGAAAAAAAAAAGTTTTAATCATCCTCTTTATCAAGTATCGCAAACTGTATGTCTGTCTCTTTAGATCTGTCGTACAAAAAGTAGCATGACAAATAAATTTGACCTCGTTCGGACCCGTCCGTCTCCACCTCGAATTTAACAGAAAAACTCAATTTAATTGAGGGTGGGGACGGGTGTAGGGGTGGCAAAACGGGTCGTCCGCCCCGTTTTATGCCCGCCAAAAAACGAGCGGGACGGGCATATCCGCCAAGTAAAATGGGCATAAAAGTCATGTCTATCTCGTCAAAATGGCGGGTGGCGGGCTTACCCGCCTATTTTTATTTATATTTTTTTAATAGATTGATAGACTTTTTTTTATCTTTTAATTGAACTTTTCACTTATTTTTTAAAACAAATTTTACTAAAGCAACTTTTTAACAAATTTACTTAAAAAATATTACATATATTTATAAATAAATATATAAAATAAACTATCAAGAATTGCAATTACTGGAATTAAATAAATATATTAAATTTAAATTATTATCCTTATTTTTAATATTGTTATCATTCATTTACATTTTTTAAATGTTAAAAATATCATATTTATTAAAATTATTATTTATTATTTTGAAAATATAAATTAGGGGCGGGTGTAAAGAAAACCTAATTTTTAATTAGGGCCGCAGCCACCCCGCCTCTGCCTATTAAATTTAAATTATTATCCTTATTTTTAATATTGTTATCATTCATTTACATTTTTTAAATGTTAAAATATTATATTTAATAGAATTATTATTTATTATTTTGAAAGTATAAATTAAATAAAAAATGATCAAACACTATGATTATTTTTAAAATAATTAATTATTTAGTTTAATTATTAACTTATATTGCTAAGAAAAAAATAAGCATTTTAATTTTTTTATAATTTATGCGGATGGGGGCAGGGGTGGGGCGGAGAAACCCGTTCATTGTTGGAGACGGGGTACAAATTATTATTCTCGATCGGGTTTGGGACCAGGGCTGAATCTGGGGGGTGAGGCTGGATATGCTTGGAATCGCCCCCGCCACGACCCGTTGCCATGCCTATACAAAAGTTCGCAAAAAATGGGGGCGGGACAGGGATGAGTAGACGTAACACCAACAATTTCCAATAATGAAGGTTTGTACTTGTTGACCTTATACGTTGAATCAATTATAAGCACAGTGGGAAAAGTATTGAACAATTTTATGGAATCAGGATGAGTCCAATATATATCTCTTACGGTTACTTCATCCTCGCATCTCTGGTGCCTAGATACGTAATTGTTATCATCTAGAAGTTTCAAGAGGTGTTGCATTTGGATTCTATCCCCCTAAGCTCTAATTTATGATGATATCGCCTATTGTACACTTGATTGATATTTGAGATATTCCCGGGTCTTTTGCGCTTCAAGATTGCAAGTATGTTTTTGGGAGATACCAAATTTAGTGTCATGTCGAAAACACGTTCTTTCTCTTCCGGCAAGAGGCAACATGCAATTGGATGACTGACTAACTTTTCACATAAATCATGGTTATGTAAACCACATATCACATTAAATCTTCATTTATTATTTGTCAACCGATAACCACGCAACTTAAATGGACATTCACATTTTCTTGAATCGGTTTCATCTGGTTTGAAATTTCGAAGATGGGTTATATTTACCACTTCTTTCGCATCTCAATGTCACAAATGCACTTCTTCTATTTGAACCACTATCGGACCTTCTGATGACAACGCCAAACCCCAATTTGGTGGTTTTCTACGAATCCATTGCAGCATGTCATCACAAAATTCATACTCTTGTTTATTTATTAGATGGTTCTGAATATCTACTACCTTCACTAGGACAGGTGAAGCATCTTAAGACACAATAACTTTGGGGATAGCATCGGGCATACCTAATGTAATAAAAAACATAAATACTAAGAAACGTCCATAACACGGAAAAGATTGTTGGTAAATCAGCACAGACAACTTCCAGAAAAATATCTCCAGGCGAATTCATAGAAATTCTGGAACTAATTCGGTAAAAGTGTGGCCTTTTTTGTTTCAAATCCAGATTAATGTGAGGAATGAGGTTTGAAATGAATGAACTTTACCTTAAACTCCACTTCCTTTAGCTCCTTTTGATTTGATGAAACGCAATAATAGAAATTTGAAGTGAAAAACTTGATTGAAAATGAAAAGATTTTTGGAGAGGGTTTAAGAAAAATATGGCAAATGAAGTTGATCATGCAAAATCCTGTTTTTATCAATTTTACTTTTGATTTTTTTTCAGAGATGCATCTCCGAAATAATCTGACATACAAAGGTCACAGGTTTCCAATTTCCAGTACATTTTACTGGAATTACATCTCTGAAAATATTCAATATAATAGTATTGAAATAATTTATTATATCAAATTTCCGGAGATATATCCCCGAATTATTTTTTTAATTTGACTATAGGGTTACCTTAAATTTACTCGCTTTTTGTATGATACAAATGGTGCATCTAAAAATATATTTTCAAATACTAAAGGGCAATTTCAATTTTTCAAATGATTCTTTTAAACTAAGTAGGATGTAAAACGAAATCATCCAGTTTTAATATCATATGACTCGTTACTATTTGGTTGATCTAGAAAGAGAACAACAATTACCATTTTGGTAGTAAGAGACTATACCGTTTTTCTCTTTGGTGACACAATCCTTTACTGCTTTGTTGTTCTTGTGGCTTTAAGCCAGCTATGCGATACATTTTTGTTTTTTTTCCGTGCGTGTCTTGTGTCGGAACTAAATTTTTAATCTATAGTAAATTTTTTAACCGCTCCCAAATTAAAAAAAATGTTGGCTCCTTTTTTGATGGATCCAACAAACAAACAAGATATATGTTATTCTGTTATGGACATTTTTCTGCACTATGCAAAATCATAAATTCATGATCCGTATCGCTTGGTCATTTTCGGGGTCACGATATGGAGTATGCATATGCTTGGTTCTACATTTAGAGTCTCCATAATTGAATCATAATCCATATCACTTGGTCATCTTCACAGTCGCGATATAGTACGCATATGCTTGGTTCTACATTTAGATATCACTGAGACTATTATTTTGGAAATTTACATTCAGAAATTCAATATCACACTAAATATCAAAACAACCATCCAAAAACAAGCAAAGTTGTCAATTAAATCTATGAAGGAAAAGGTAAAATGTATTGATGTTAATCTCAGTTTTCCTTTTGACCATCTTCCATCTTAAGGAAGTACAATCTTATCAACTACCACTAATCAAAAAATATCTAGCATATTTCTCCTCCTTTCTTCCTACCCTATGAAACAATCAATTTCTATTTTGAAAAAGAATATATATAAAAAATCATCAAAATGAGGGGGAAAATCAAGTCAAGGATTCTAGCCAATCTGATACCAACTCATATGCAACAAATGTGACAGCACCAGCAGGTGCAGCTTTAATAGTTGATGGAATTATCCCCTTGTATAGTCCAGCCCAACCCTCTGCCCGAAATATCCTATGCACCGCATCATACATATTACTGTATGCTCGATGCTCGACTCGAGCTCCGTATCTTGGATGTCTTTGAAGCCCTTCAATCTATATAGTAAACAAAAATATGAAAGATTCATTTTTACATCGATAATGACAGAATAGCTTTCACGTTTAACACCGCCATTGTTTTACCTGAAATCTTTTCTTGACAACATCTAGAGGATGACAGACAAGTTTAGCACATGTTCCGGCCGCCAACCCACAAAGGAAAAGCTGAAAGCTAGAAATACTATCATCTCCTGTGGTGTGGGAATATCTATTATGGTTCCAAGCCTACAAGTTTACGCCAAGATTTAAAATGACGACACAAAATCTTAAGACAATCTACAATAACAACTTACCAACATCCATTGCATGCAGGACATATTGAGTTAACAAATGAAAATGAGAAATTAAATAGAAAGGCTGGAATTTTACCGAGGCCCAACGCTTAAAAGTATCATATGTTCCGAATTGTAAACCTGCATAAGGTACAATTTCAACTAAAGTTGGAGACAATCCAGCATACATGCCTTGAAATCCACGAGTCTGGATGATGTCCATAAATGCTGACCTCATGTTTGGATACACCTAAATAAATTATGGAAGTATATTTTCAAAACCTTGTTACAAACAAATTAGTTTGAAAAGGACTAAAACAACATCCGAGATTAGTATTTCCACACAAATTAACTAATAACAGACTCGTATTTGCCTATAGAATTCAAAGGACCACCCTTATGTTTCTGCTCAGCAATAGTAATCCTTCAAGAGGCAACACAAGGCTTTCTGGTGGCAAAGAATCAATAATTAATAATACAAGCCCAGGAAGCACTAGTAAGCAGAGGTATCCTGCTTCAATTTATTCTCCATCCAAGCTTCAGTGGGTCTTCATAGTAAAGAATCAGAATATTTAAGAATACTTGTCTACTGTCGTCACTCAATCTGTTAACCGGCAGTGGATATATGTTTTTTTTTCCTTCGAAAAGCGGTGGATAGATGTTATAGTTTGTGAGGGAAACTGCCACAACTCATCTAAGAGGTTTTTCGTTAGAAATATAAATATAATTTGTTTTGTTGCCCTCATCAATTATCAACTATTGAGTTTACCGTGATTATTCATTCGATAACAATCTGAGCAAACTACTAAGGTAAATTAGACTTACACATTAACCAGGAGAACAATCAAATATATATTTCATTGTTTTGTAGTTCAATGCCTTGAGTAATATCATATTTAACTTCTTTAAGGTGTATGGTGCATTCCAAAAGTATGTGCCTCTCTAGGAAACACAACTCACATGGTATGATCGGATCTGAAAAAACTGTGTTGGCTATACCAGTAATAAGCCAAGGAACCAATGGGGGATACAAAGAGAAGCACACAGATTGAGCTGTAGGCGGTCATAATAAAGGCGAGAAAAAAAACAGACCATTAATTTGTTTCACTGGCCTTTAGAACACTAATAACATGACACAAATTTACTTTGAAACTATAACAGATTTAAATTTATTAATGCATATACCTTTGGCTCTCCTTGAGAAGCTAATATGGTTCGGAGAAGATCAAAAGGATATGAACCAACAGTAGCCGCACACCCAGCTAGGGCGCCACTGACATAGGATAGATAAGGGCTCAAATTAGTGTGGTTCTCTGCAGAAACAAAAAACAACCCAAGAATCAACATCACTCTCGAATAATAGAAGAGATAGTTCATTACCTGTTTGGTAATTATATTTCTAGAGCAAGCTATGTGCATGTGCATAGATTTTGGCTTGCAACTATAGTGTATCTAAACCAATCCATTAACTTCAGACAGCACCCTTGTCCCAATCACAAAACACCTTATGCCAACTAAATTAGCATTAGACCATATTCATAAGTGTTTGTGTATAACTTATCTGTATATAAGCTATCCTAGAGAGTTGATGGAAATAAGCCGAAAGCCGCTTATGAACGTGTCAGAAGCTATTTCCACAAGCTCTTCCAAACAGTCCTACAAGAATTAAGCCAGTCTAAGCAGGCCTAGAATGAATTTTACAACCCTATGGTTATAGACCTAACTTCTATGATTTAAAATTAGTACCTAGCTAATGAAGACAGAAATACCTGTCTTGGAAGAACCAGATGCAAGAGTCTTTAACTTATGTAAAACTGTAAATTGAATCGCTGTATACGGCATAACCATGAGCAAAGCCGGTACATTCCCTCGCCAAAAACCCTATAAACACGCCAACGAAAAATCACTCTTTTGTCAACAAAAAAACAAACTTGAAGGTCAGAAAAACAAGGTTGCTTTATTTGTACTACCTTAAAGCCTTCTTCTCTAAGAATATCTTTACTAGCTTGAAGCATACCAGTATACTTCGACGGCGCGGTTATAACCAAATCTTTTCGCAGTAAAGCCCATGAAGAAGTTGGTTCAAGTTGAACCTGAAGTTATAAATTTCAACAACATTAAACAACAACAATAATGAAACACTGACAATTAATGATACTCAAATTAATGAAACAAAACAACATAAAAAAAACCTGAAATCTAATCTTAATAACATCAAGAGGTGATGTTACAGTACGAGAAATTCCCCCAGAAATTGCTCCAGCAGATGAATCAATAATAGCACGTTTCACTTGGCTAGGTTCCTCCATTACCACAAATTTAAAAAAAAATAAAAACTCTTCCCTTTTCAGATTACACTTTTTATACTTATTACAATTATAATTACAATAACCTGTAACATGAAATCGATTTTATTGTTAGGGTTTCGGTTTAATTGAAAATTTAATGAAAAGGGTAAAAAAACAGAAACAAACCTGTAAGGGAAGAAGAAGGAGGCAATGGAGAAAAGAAGAAGAAGAGAGGAAAAGAATCGCTACTTTTTTTTTTTTTAAAGAAAATAAAATTGTGATTTGGTTTATTATGTCTTGTTATTTGATTCAGATTTGCTACGCTTTTTTTTTTTTTCCTTTTTCGTCAAATTTCTTCTTTTTGACGGAAAATTTACTAAGTACTGTACTAGTATGAATTTGGGTATCGCTTAATTAGGGTTTTTTTGTTTTATTCAAAAGATATTTTATTTGAATTGTAAAAAGATTTTTTTTATGTAGTTAATTTAGGAGCTTTTTAATTGATAGAGAGATTCTTGGGATAGTTTTGTTTAGCATATTGTTATAGTTTAATTAATAGATTGGTGGAAGCAATTCAATTTTAATTTTAAAATAATTAGTATAAAATCCGTACCATGTAGTACATAATAAATGGAGTAGATTATAAAAATAATTAATAATTAAGATACTTATTTAAAATATATCGATTATAAAATGCATAAAAGTGATATTTTTAAAATTTTTTAATATGTCAATATCCAAACTTAAAATATATTACTTTTCATAAAATAATTCCTTGTTTTCCTACAATCATACAAACTTTTAAGTTATATCACTTTTAATTTTTTTTTTTCTTTCAACCATGATCATCATCATTCAATTAATGTAAAAGTATTCTAGAAACAAGTTAGTAAATTTCAATTGTAAATATTTTTATTAATGATTTTTATAAAAAATAATTAATTTAAATATCAAATGCATGAGAATCAAGACCAATATTAATAATGCTATGTGTAGAAAAAATGAATAAAAATGTGATATTTAGAGAAGAAAATAAATCATGCACATTGAATATACTCGCAGAATTTTGATAAAAAAATTAAAAAAATATTCACAAAATAAGTATGTAAAATAAAGTATTTCGAAATTTATCCTATTATTGTTACTAATTCAGCCACCTTCTGATTTCCTTTATCTATCTCTTATAAATAAAAAAATGTGATATTTAATAAAATAATTTAATTATAAAAAAAAATTAAAAATGGTAGGTGATAATTTATTAAAATAATTGGAGTACAACTTTTGACTTTTTTTTTAAGTCCATATAAGAGGACCCATAGAAAGGGAACCGTTTCATAGAAAGGGGGCCATATATTTTAATTCTTATGTTAATAAATTTGTTATTTTATATAATTGTAATTGTTATAGTTTTTTTTAGTGATAATTGATTTTTAATAAGTAAGATTTTTGTTTCATTAGAAGAAATAGTCAAGATGTTGCTTCTTAAGGCTAATCTATGGATCAAAAGTATTGAAAAGTAGATGAGTTTTTTATACTGTAGACTACCTTTGGTCGTAAACTTAAGTTCTTAAAGATTTTATAATAATTCATTTCAATTAAAATTAAACGATTAGTGCATATTGGAATAAAACAACACCATGGTTATGCCATGGTCAATTTTTAAATTGTGATTAGTCTATAGTTTGTCTTATAAGTAAACTTTGGTGGTCTTCCACCACCAATATTGTTTTATACATTTTATATCAACTTGGCCTACTTTAAGTGGACATAATTTATATCGTGAAAGTGATGAATTAATACTTTAAAAAAATGTGGCTTGGAATCTAAAAAGTTATGGCTATCTATCCATCTTCGTGTGTGATTTTTGTGTTGAGTCTAATCAAATGATAACTAAGAAGGGTTGGTTAGGAGACCAAATGTTATCCTCTCATTAAATATTAACTACACATAGCACTTGTGATTAGTTTTATTGTGTATTTGGTTTTGAAGTAACTAAAATTAACTTTGAATGAATTGGTTTTATAGATTTCCATAAATAAAAAATTGAAGAAATGTAATTTGTCTTATGATGCCTTATTTAAAATTTGATTTTAAACAACAAATATTGTTTGGATATTTTAAATCAAAACGAATTTTAGTATATAATTACTAAAATAGATTTGAATATTTTATTTCATTTATTTGATTTGACTTTTCATATTGTTCTATTCGGGAATCAGAAATGAGTTGAGAAATAGTGATGACGGTTGTTTGCACAATTTTCTGGCAAACAATTTCTAGTCTCTTATTGAAGTTAATTTGCAGGATCGACTACAAAATCCTAGAACATAGTGCTAGGTTTTCAAATGATTTCAATGTTTGAATTGGATATTGACCTGGGTAAAAGTTGAGAATTGAGAATAAAGTAGAAAAAAGTAAGGACAATTTGAAAAGTAAAAGTGCAAGATTGAAAATTAAAAGGTAAATTGCTTTGAAATAAAACTGGAACGCATTCATACATTTTCAGAAGTCACTCTTTTCTCTCTGACGCGGATACTTTGAGTTTTTCTTGCAATGTTACAAAATGTGACCTTTAAAAATGAATACAAATTCTACTTATATAGGATTTAAAAATATCTACTTCTAAACGTTTGACTAATCACAACTTGCCACGTATCCATTTCATACAAACTGCTATTTGACAACTTCATCCACGTCTTTGGCAACCTCTTACAGAAAATTATTTTTTCCAACTGCTAGTTTAGACAATTTGATGTAAAATTTGGTTAAGTTCCCACATGGCCTTCTTGCAGATTTCGACTAGCCTACCTAATCTTCCCAAATCACATGCTATTCGACAACTTCCATTTTAACTACTCATTCTTTCTCTTAACTCTTTTTATTTCAAAACTCTTGAGCTTTTTGGTCGAAAATTCTTGGCCAACAAATTGCCCCTCCCCCAAAAGGCCTATTTCGATTGAGACTATCTTCGACTGAGAAATTTTGGCCTTTTCCTTTTCTCACAAATTTTCGACACTATGTCCATTTTCTTATGTCACTTGTCATGATGGCTACTTTCTGAGTTCCAATTTTTGAGGAATCTCTATCACTTTGCATGATTACCTCTACTCCCTAGGTCGTAGCTTTTCAAACCACTCCCACTAACTCTCCTACTTTTTGGAAACGAAATAGTCTCTGACCTACACGTAAACGCCACTTGTTCACCTTCAACAATGTTCCCTTCTTCTAAAAATATTTTTCTCGATTTTTAAAGAACTTCTTACTCTCTCTTTTTCATTCCCATTTTTGTGCAACTTCATTAAACAATAAAACTTCTTCTCCTTTGTTTCCTTCTCTCCACAATATCATGGCAACTTCTTTAACTAATGTGAATACTGGCAACATTCCTGTAACCTTTGCACTTACAGAGGAATAAGGTTTAAACGCCATTCCTCAACCACCATCTACTGAAGAATCCAATGTGAAAAAATGGCAACAATAAATGCTCATCGTCTTTGTTGTTGATGAAAAACTTTGTGCTTTTCATGTGCCACATCCAGATGCAAAGACACATCCAAAGAAAGTACAAAAGTACTTTTCTTGTTTCACTCCTGTCATTCTTTCTGCTTTTGAAAAGAAACCTCTCGATTAAAGATTTATGAATCCTAGTGCTAGGGTTTTTCGATCCATGCCTACTCTAGGTAACAAAGGTTACTTGGCTTGGCTCAACAAATTTCAAGCAAAATGTAAGGCACGATGGGAAGAAGCTGGAATCTTCGACGCCAATCAGCTGTTGAGGCATGCTCACAAAATTAGCCCCTGCATGATCCTTGCTTCGATTTTCTTTTGGAAAGGGTCGAACAATACTTTCTAACTTCCTTGTGGGATGTTGATGCTCACTTTATTCAACATGGCAACCATCACTGGCCTTTCGACCTTGGGAGAAACTTTCGACCCAACTTTGCCAACTGAACTTGAGTTTGACTTTGATCGTGCGAGCCTCAAACTTTATATAGTTGACCACCATGTCAAGAACAATAAAGAGGTCTCTGACATGGAACATATTACCTTCTTAACTCTATGAATTTCTTACTTTCTATTTTTCCCAGGATCGTTGCAAATAGCCAAAGGCCTCATCCCCTTGGTGATCCAAATTCATGAGGGTGGACGGATTTCCTTAGGCAAAATTTTGCTAGCATACTTATACCAGTCCTTGGGCATTGTTTCTTTGAAGGTAAAGCTTCTCCCTATTTTTCGCTACCGCGAAAATTAACAGAGTCGCCACTAACATATTTATCCTGAAAAGGAAGGGAATGCCAGCAAACCACAAAACAAAACAACGGTCTCACGACCAGAGAAAAAGGGTAAGGGAGTCGGTTACGCGAGGGGAAGGTATTAGCACCCCTCGCGCCCATCGTACTCGATGGTATCCACGCTAATGTCTAAATCTATGGGTGTGTAAGCAAACTACGCTAATCTGGACTAAAATGAATGTAGAATGTAGGGAAAATAAAGGATTGTGCTCGCACGGGCCCTACCCCGCTGCCTACATATCTGTTTTGCAGAATCAGAGCTGCCGTAGCTCGGCTAACTAGTTTATGTTTGTTTTGTGTTTTTTAAGTGAACGAGTTACATTCGCACTCCGCTGCTCGACCTTTGGAGACTTATGCTGGGAATGGAGCGGAAATAACAAGCTCTTAGGAAAAGAAAATCAAAGAGTGTGGTTTGTGTTTTAAAGATGCATGAGGAAGACCTAAGCTAAAGGGGAAAGCTTGCTACCTAATGTTATCATACAAAGGGTACAAGTCTAAACTAAACTAGCAACCTACGAGGAAAAGGGGAAGCATACAAGAATATCACACAAACGAGCATCCGCTCGTAAAGCAAACAAACCAACGGTACTGACCGAGTGGTAGAAAAGCGGTCCCGCCATAGCCAAGGGGAGCAGCTCAACCCAAGTCAACCAAGCATTAGACCTCGCGAAAATGATCGGGCCATAGACAAGAGGAGTGAGTCCCTCTCAGCAACCAAGCTGTCACGGATCGTAAAGAAAAACGGTGTGTGCGTACACCGAGCATCAACGTCGAGCGACGCGAGCTATAGGAAAGGCGGGGGTCCGGCTACATGAACCCTTTTCCTGACATACTCGATAACAAGATCTTGTGCTGGTTCAGAAGCGAGCAACGCGAAGCGTGCGCATACTGAACAGACTCGATGAGACTAGGCGGGGGTTGATTGCTAACCCTTTCCGCGTGCCTTCCATGAGGACTTAACGGAGTGCCATATAGGACTTATTACACCGTGACTCCCTGCCGCAAAGCACAAATATAAACACACCAACAAAAACAGAGCCTCTTTCGAGGGCTTGGCCAGATGAATGTCTAGGTCCTACTTCTCATGTTAAAGGATGATGCGAGAAAGCGATAAAGTGCGAGAGAAATAAAATGAAACGGAATCAATACCAAACGGATGATGATCCGTAAGCTAAAGCGAAGAGAGCGAGTAAACTAGGATCCCGCGAGCGAGCTAGCAAAAGCAACAGCAAACATGTCAGCACTCCGATTAAAATCCGCATAAGCAATCAAGAGTCGGTGCGATGAAAGTAAATCACGCGCCAACGTGTGCATCGGGCACAACGAATACCATACACCTGCAAGGGAAACAGAAATCTGGACAAGCAAGTATAATGATAAAGGATGCGTGTAGAAACGCGAATCAGAGAGAGGATAAATGTCGTGTCCCGCAAATAAAGTAGAACACGAGAGCGGGCATCGACCAGAGCCTCCATGTTGCCTTGCATACTAGCACACACGTTAGAGATAACAAGACGCCGCAATCGGAATTGCGTTATTGAATTATAAGCTGAACCGGAAATGGATAACGGAATAGAAAGTGAAAACATAACAAAAGCAAACAAGAAGAAACATGGGATAGTATTCAAAAGCAAATCAAATATGTACACTAAAACTACGAAAGCCAACACAAGTATTTACATGCACAACGGTACACCGAAACGGCAAAACCGGGTAAAAACAGTGAAAACTAAACTCGTCAGAATTATTCCAAAATTTTATTGCAAGGTTAAAAAGTGCTAAAGAAGTCCAATATGCAATTAGAATTTACAAAATCGGCCCGGAAGCGCGACTTTCAAGACGGGGCAGAAGCGAAATCAGTGAAAAAAGTCGGCCGAAACCGAAAATAAATCATTCTAACCGTTCCGAAAACCATATTCCAATCAAGAAACACTATTCACATGCTCAAAAATGCTAAGCGGTTCAAAAGATATGGTATTTTGAAGTGAAACCGACACACCGCGTCTATTTACAAAATTGAGGGAAAAAAGAGGATAGCATTCACGTCATAACAGAAAAATTCAGCACTCAATAGCAGCACTTAATCAATCAAACAAGCTCTATTCCCATTTTGCATCCACAACTAAATCATAAGCCAAATGCACAACAATTTCTTTTAGTTTCTACATTCCCATGAGTCAACAAAATGATGAAATGCACCAGCAACTACACAAGCAAAATTCTGCATTGAAAAGAGTTTAAAACAGTCCCTATAAGTTTCACAAATCAAGTTATATTCCACCATCAACAATTAGGATTCAAACACATTATGCTCATATGTCTTCTAAGCATTTTCATGAGGCAAAGTAAATGAAATACAACACAACCAATGCTAACCAAAATTCTGCACTTTAAGATCTCTACAACAGTCCCAACAAGCCACAAAGCATTCAAAGAAAGGTCACCGAAATACACATTTCAATCCACAAAATTACACACAATCACAAGAAATTAACTCATGGCAATTAGTACAAAAGTATGCAAGCAAACACTTTGAACTTAACACATAGAAACATCATTTCAAATAAGCATGCCATATGACTTTCAACGTGACAAATTCAAGAATTAACAAACACATGAATATGATTTTACAAAAAAAAGTGCCAAGAATTATCAACAATTATGCATTTTCATGTAATTTCTCAATTTCAAGCACCAACAAGTATGGATGTCACACATTCAGGACTTGAATCCTCAATTAAGCATGTTAATATCGTATTGCAATTTCAAGAATCAACAAATCCCAACACTGTTCATTTTCAAGAATTAGCAAGTATGCATAAATCTCATGTTCAAGAATAGAAACCTAATGACAATCCACAAGTAGTTTTCAAATTCAAGCTTCAATGCACATCAACACATGTTAATTGATTCAAAATGAAATTAATCCTCACAACAACTAGCATCATCATCATCTTCAAGGATTTTAACAATTATTCACAATCATCATTAACAACTCATGGCAACAAGACTATATGCAAAAATTCAGCATGATCACCATCTCTCACTTGCAACAATCAACACGCATCTGTGAAGATTTTCAATACTCATGGACAACAAGTAAAGATCACGTGCAACAAATAGGGCCAACAAGTTCTACTTAGGAAAATTCAGCAACATCAACATTCTAAATCCACCACAAACAGCTCCAATTTCTTGTTATCACTCAAAATTAAGAACAAACACTTCTTACAAACAATTCATCAAGCACCTACTGCGCACATCTTGAACAACAATGATCATGAACATATTAACAACAACGTCCTCAATCAAATTCACTCAACAATCCACACTAATTTTATCATCGACAGTCAACAATCCAAAATCATCATCCAATTCAATTATCATCATCGCAACAGTTATCAAGCAACATCTAATTTCATATTATCATTCATAAGCAAGAGGAATTAGAGATTACCACAAAAGAATGTAGAAGAGAGGGGAAGCAGATCCCGCAAAATCAGTCGCCGGAACGAAGGGAGTAGACCGCCGAAGTCGTGGCGGAAGGAGGGATAGGCTTGTGCGGTGGTCCTCACGGAGATGGTGCGATAGGATGTAACATGTTGCGACTGAATTCAGAAGGATCTTTGAGTTTTGATCAATTTGTGTTCTTGAGCTTGATGAATGTTCTTGAGAAATTTATGAAGTTGTTATGAGTTTATGAGTATTTTGTAAGTTTTGATTTTGAGAGAATTGAGAGAGAGTGAGGGAAAGTGTTTTTGATCTTTTTGGGAGAATTGAAATTATGAGAGAAAAAGAGGGAAAAAGTATATATAGTTTAAATGGTGAAATGTCAAAAATGTCCCGACGTATCTCTTTTTGCTCTTTTTCGGGGAAACCTGACTCGGTGTAAAATTCGGAAATAAAATGAACATCACTGCGAAGATGACCAAATTTGTTACTCGTAGTCGCGAGAATCATCTCAATCCGACAAACGGTGAGGAATTTATGCGCGTTTGAATGACGAGAAATATCGGTTCATATGGTGCGACTGTGCAGAATTTTGCGAGTATCATTTCAAAGAACTCGATAAAACTCATACTTTGGTTCGAAATCTGACTTAGCATGTGTGACGAAGAATCGAAGCTAACGAAATTTACGAGAAAATGCCGCCGGAATGGACTTCATACGATAAAAATCGAAGAAGTTATGAATTTTCAAACTTGGCGCGACATACCCGAAAACACATTTTTTACCGAAAGATTACGGTGTTCTTCAAAATGCTGGGAATTTCCAGTGCATAATTGGCCTTCGGTCCGAACATATGAAATCTCGGTAATGATGACACGGAGCTCCAGTTAAATTTTCGAGTGAATCGGACGAACAGATCATGAGATATGAATTTTTTTATTGTCCGAAAACCTGCGGTTCAGCACCATTTTTCACTGTGAAATCTCCAGATATTTATAAATCTGACAACCTTCCTCAAAGAATTGGCTTTCGATCCGAACACGAAGGTTGTAGATATCGTCGAAACAGTCGGGGTTACGCGGGAACTCAGCTCATATCATCTTCCAGATAGGACTTATGAATTTTCTCGTATTTCCACTGTATAAACCACATTTCACATCGTATCTTCTTAAACCCATGGAGACTCTTTATTATTTTTTCTTCAATTTTTGAATGAAGAAATAAACGTCGTTATTAACTTACAGCTCAAATAAAGAGGGCAAATTTTGGGGTACAACACTATTACCAATAGATCAATGGCTCTTTCAGGGCCTTTCTGGCTATTACAACATTGGCTAAATGCCACCTTTGAGCACAAAATAGGTTATCCTATATCAAAAGCAATTAAGCGTGTGTCTGAGAGTAGATCCATCAAAGGAATGATACTTGCTTTGACTACTCTTCAACAATCTCCTAATAGGTATGTCCTCATAAAATATATCGATATTTTTCTTGAAACCACAACCTTTGTTTCGGCCATGGCTCCTTTTGGAGATCAAACCGTTGGCTCAACTTGGTTTAAAAATCATTTCCCTGGTGTTGCTCCAAAAGTTGTTGCACAATCGAATGTTGTATGAAGAGAATTCTCGACTCCTACCTTTTTATATTTTAGAATCGACACAGGCGCGAAGGGTTATGGCTCTATGAGTTATCAGGTAAATTTAGTGGCTCGTCAATTTGGACTTAGCTAAATGCAGCCCGAGTCTTTAATATCTCACCATCTCAATATTGTTTGGGTCGGTCGTCAACTAAATTCTGATAATCATGTAGTGTGCCTCAAATTCCACAAGACAACTCAACTCCTTGAACTTCCTACGTTTGAATTTCATCCCTTTTTCTTTGTTACTGAAGAATTCGACCAATGGTTGTCCGAATACCAACAACAATATCTTTCTGCCCCAGTTTTCTTCAAAGATTAATTGATGCTTTTAACAATCTGGAAGTTAAACAAGCATCTGCAGAACAAATAGCAGAAGCTCCAGATGAAAGTGTCTAGGATCCCTCAAATGCTAGTGTCGAAGAAGCTCAACCCACAAAGGTAAGTTTTGCTTTATAAGGTTCATTTAATCATAAAACAATCTTTGACACCATTTTACCATTCTTTAGGGGCGAAAACGCTCTCCGACTGCCGAAGCTACCTCCAACAATCCCCTAAAGAAAAAGAAAGTCTCCAAGCCTCAACAAACACAGGTATAACACATTCTTATATTTCCAATGTTAAGGTCAGAATACATCTTATTTCTCACATTTTCCAGATCCCTAATAAAGCACCGCAACTATCAATCGAAAAAGAAGATTCCGACATTAGTGACAGCACCCAAATCTTTTCTTTCTTTAAAGTTTCAACCTCTACAAAACCTACAGTAGTCAAGAAGAAAATAAATTTTGTCTCTAAGAATCTGGCTCCAAAAGATATTCCTTTGACCACCACAACTTTCGACATAGACAATTTCAACTCGACTGTTAAAGCCACTGATCAAGAAAATCTTACTCTAACTCCTCCTCCCCAACAATCAACTCCATCACCTTCATCTCCAAACGAAAAAAATTTTAAAACCAATTCTTGAGGTATTACATGTTCTTTTTCTTTCCTTAACTTTATAAATCATGTCTTTGAACTAAACTTTGAATCATTTCCAGGAACAACCTCAAGTAAAGTTGTCACACTAACCCCTGTTGAAAATACAAAGAAACCTATAATTGAAACTGAGAAATTGGATGAGACTGAACTAAGCCCCCAGAGGCATGATGCTTCACAGGTGTTTTTACTAAAAGTAACCCTCAACCAGGTTCCAATGGTGATAATATAAAGAGCCCAAAACCACTACTGTTGCCAAAATTCATGTTGAGGAAGATTTAAATCAATAAGCTTTTGTCGATGACAACTTTCTTCACATCTTGCAAGATACTAGCTCCAACAGTTCCCTTAGCCAAGAAAAATTATGGCTATGAAACAAAAGAATCTAGATGAAACCTTGCAAAGGCTTCAGAAACTTAGACAGATCTTTGTTGGCTCTCAAACTTCTGGTTTGACGATTGTCATACCCCAAATTTGTCCTACCCTTTTATATGACTTACACTCATATGCATATTCCATTTAGGTCATAATTCCATACATACATTCATAGCATAGATGTTTCTTCAAAAAAAATTGACAAAAAAAGCTTCTCTTGAAAGGATTCCTAATTAAATTAGGAGAGTTTGAGGCTTCACTTATCATATTACCTTCCCTATGATCTCTCAAGAGTTTGGGTTTGCAATCATCATGCTCATGGTCTGGGATT
Organism: Vicia villosa; assembly: GCF_029867415.1. NCBI lineage: Eukaryota > Viridiplantae > Streptophyta > Magnoliopsida > Fabales > Fabaceae > Vicia > Vicia villosa. The sequence continues at coordinate 24,646,312 of NC_081180.1, read as the reverse complement.
TGAGGATACAAGCTTGGCAGTCATCTGGTCATCAAAACTAGGGTTTTTGACCAAAGTCAACTCAGTTGACTTTTTGGCCAACCTTTGTGAAAAATGGAATTTGAATGAGAAAATATTTGAATACTTGAGAACTATTGTGTTCTCCTCTTTAAATAGGAGAATTAGTTGGCAACAAAACGTGTGTAATGAACTGTGAGATACGGTCAACCGTCAGATCAATCAGAAAGACTAGGATAGAGCTTGCGAGAGAGATTGCCCGTTTGGTGTGAAAAAAGAGTACACCTATTTTTGTGCCAAACGTTGCCCTTTATTGTTATTTGGCTTATGCATTTGTGGGCCTTATGTACAGTCCCAAACAATCATAATTATTGAAATAACTTAAATATTTCACCGATTACAACTAATTAAATTAATCAAATATATAAATTTAAATCAAGATTTAAGAATCCACACTAATTAGGTATAATTAGGGGTGGAAATAGGCTAGGCTAGGCTTTAGAAGGCCTGAGTCTGGCCTACGATAAACTTAAAAGGCCTAAGTCTGGCCTAAGGCCTATCATAAGCTCTATTTTTTGGCCTGACTTGTCCTTTTTAAAAGCCTGGTCTGGCCTGAAAGCCTATTTAAAAAGTCTGTATCTCATTAAAGTTTTCAATTAATCTATATAACTTAAGAAGTCTTGTAGGTCGGCCTATATATACATATATAAGTGAACCTATTTAGCATTTGTTATATATATATATATATATATATATATATATATATATATATATATATATATATATATATATATATATATATATATGGGTTTGCTACAATAGACCCACTTGTTTTTATAAAGGTCTATTTTAGCAAGCTTTAACTACAACATGGTTAAATGCACCTTAAGGTGCATGTTGTTAAAATAAACCTTCATAAAAATAAGTGGGTGTATTATAGCAAACTCAACAGGGGTTTGCTATAATACACCCACTTAATTTTATGAAGGTGTGTTTTAGTAAGTTTTAACTAAAAAATATTTAAATGCACCCTAAGGTGCATGTTGCTAAAATAGACCTTTTTAAAAACAAGTGGGTCTATTGTAGCAAAACCCATATATATATATATATATATATATATATATATATATATATATATATATATATATATATATATATATATATATATATATATATATATATATATAAGGAGGGTTATATTTACTCCAAGAGTAAGTTATTATAACTTACTCCACATCTTGACTATTTATTATATTCAATCTAATGGTTAAAAATAATAAGGAATAGTTTTCTCTCACCACATTTAATTACTTATTATTTTTAACCATTATATTGAAAATAATAAATGATCAAGATGTGGAGTAAGTTATAATAACTTACTCTTGGAGTAAATATAACCCTCCTTTATATATATATATATATATATATATATATGGTTAATTGTACGATCCCCCCTACCATTAGGGCGAGATTTGATATTGCCCCCCTGAAGTTATTTTTTTATTAACGCACCCTTGTAAAACAAGTAAACCCTTTTCACCACACCCTTTTACCAAGAATGCTGACTGTGTATTATTTTAAGCTGACTGTGTATTGTACTAACTGGTCCAGGTGGCAATTGAGTTTATAAAATAACATTGTGTAATATAATTCTACTTACATGTTTAGAAACCTTTCAGTTTCACCCCCGTAAGAAGTTAGGTTTCATTACTCTTGCCATGGGTGAAGACAAGACGAACGGAGAAGATGATGCGAAGGCTGGGAACGGCGAAGCAACGGTGGAATCTTCTCAGGTTAGTTCAAAATACCATATTTGCAACTTGGTTATAACATGCATTTTTATTTTGTTGTTTTAAATGCTGTGAACAACCTGCAGAGAAACGGAAGGTTTAACGCCGTTATTTGTCACGGTGGGGAGTTCATTCGACGTAGTCATGGTGAAACGATTTACAGGGGTGGTTCATCAACTTTGATTTCTGGGGAACAACTAGATTCGTGGACCTTTCAGCACATTCAAAACCTAATTTCTGGGTGGGGTTACTTAGAAGGTTCTTACAAAGTGTGGACGAAAATCACTGACATTGATCCTAATTACTTTCAGATTAGGAGTGATGATGATGCATATGATTTTGGTGCATATTATTGTGCGATGCAAGTTGATGGGGTACTGTGTGTTGAACACGATGCATCTATAAGTGTAACTGGTAGCAATCAAAACATTGTGTCTGAGTTAGAGGATAGTGAAGAAGAGATTGTTGAAGGGTTGAACGATAGCGAGGATGAAAGGACGACTGCTATAGCTGATGGTTTTGATGGTATTGATGTCACTATACCACTTAGTGAGGGTCCAGTCATAGCAGGATTGTTAACATATCCAAATAAGAAGAAGTGTGATGATGAAGAGTATGCTAGTGAAGATTTATTGAGCTCTGATCCTGATAACTCTGAAGATGAAAAAGGGCCAAGGTTTGAGAAGTTTAAAAAAGAGGAATTAAATAAGGATTTTAAGTTTAAGTGGGGTATGGAGTTCAATTCTCTAGATGACTTTAGGGAAGCTATTCGTGAGTGGACTGTTTTGAATGGGAGGGAAATAACTTTTGTTAAAAATGAGGGGTATAGAGTGAGGGTTGAATGTAAAGCCAAGTGTGGTTTTTTAATGCTTTGTTCAAAGGTGGGCCACAAACACACTTTTGCCATTAAGACTATAAAGGATACCCACACATGTGCTAGGGTTTTGGATAACAAAACTGCCAATTCAAAGTGGGTTGCCAAGGCTGTGGTTAAGAAAATGCAAACATCTGATAAAGTCCGGATTTGTGACATCATTCAAGACATGAGGCAAAACTATTCAGTTGGCATAACAGTGGCAAGGGCATGGAAGGCTAAGATGATTGCAAAACAAATCATAGAAGGAGATGCAGATAAACAATATGCTGGTCTGTGGAGATATGCAGCTGAGTTGCATAGGGTGAACAATGGAAATACTGTGAAGATAACCACCAACAGACCAATCCCTTCCATCCAGCCCAGGTTTGGTTCTTTTTATTTTTGTTTTGATGGATGTAAAAAAGGATTTATTAATGGCTGCAGACCCTTCATTGGGGTTGATGGTTGTCATTTGAAGACCAAATATGGAGGACAACTCTTGATAGCTGTTGGTAGGGACCCCAATGACCAGTACTTTCCACTAGCCTTTGGAGTTGTGGAAACAGAAACAAAAGAATCATGGAGGTGGTTTTTAGAGCTCTTAATGGAAGATGTGGGAAAAGATAATAGATATGTCTTTATTTCGGATCAACAAAAGGTAACTCATGTTATTTCTGTTTGATCCATATTATGTAAATGACTTATGTTTTATGTTTTAGGGATTGATCCATATTATGTAACTCTCTTATATTTGGTGTTTTAGGGATTGGTTGCTGTATTTGAAGAGATGTTTGAAAGAGTTGAGTATAGGCTCTGTCTCATGCATTTATATGCAAATTTTAAGAAGAAATTTGGTGGGGGAGCACTCATAAGAGATTTAATGATGGGAGCAGCCAAAGCAACATATCATCAGGCATGGATGCAGAAGATGGATGATTTGAAGAAGGTAGATCTGAATGCTTGGAAATGGCTAATGGGAATTCCTCCTAAAAGTTGGTGTAAGCATGCATTTAGTTTCTTTCCTATGTGTGATGTATTGATGAACAACATAGCTGAATCTTTTAATGCCACAATCCTAATTGCTAGGGATAAGCCTATTTTGACAATGTGTGAATGGATTAGGAAATATCTAATGAATAGGTGTAGTAATGCTACCTTGAAACTTGATAAGTGGCCACACAAAGTGATGCCAATTCCTAGGAAAAGACTAGATTCTGAGGTTGCTTTGAGTGGGCTTTGTTAGTTACCAATTTGTGTAAATATCTTAGGTAATTTTTGGTAACTTTCAAGTCTTTTTGTGGTTAATAGTAGTATTTTATTATCATTTGGTATATATTTATTCTTATATTTATATTATTGTTGAATAGTTCTTATCTTTGCAATCTATGTTGGATTTTGTAGTTTTTATAGATAATTGGAAGCTTGGACCATGGAAAAAGGACTTTGAAGATGTTCCAAGACCAAAGCCAAAGATTGCTGAAAAGAGGTAGCACGCTAAGCGAGGTTGAGCCCGCTAAGCGCGATTTTGAAGAAAAGAAGGAAGTTCTGGCAAAGAGTTCCGCGCTAAGCGAGGTCTGGAGCCCGCTTAGCACGGTTGGGCGGTTTAGCAATTTTTTATGGCGCGCTTAGCGGGCTACACTGCGCTAAGCGCGGTCTGCGAAACTTTGTTTATTTGATTAGGGGCCAGATCACTTTGAAGAAAATATAGAGAGATATTTTGAGAGAGAACCAAGAGCACAAAACACTGTAGCATACTAAGAGTTGAAGATTCGAAGCCTTGATCGTCGATTAATCGCCTTTGATGCTTGTTGATCTTCATCCTTTCCTTCTTGAGCAAGCTACCATTCTCATGGATAGCTAAATCTCTTTTGTATCAAGATAAGATGTAATCTTCCTAGCCTTTTGTATGTATTTCTTGTGAATATATTGTGTATGAACAAGTGATGATCAATATAGATGGTTTAGTTTGTTTATTAAAGCTTTTCTTTGGTATAAATGTTTGAGACATCAATGTTTGTATCTAGACCTAACTTATCATCTTTCAAACTATAAGTTGCAGACATGGATTTAGCGTTTGATGTTTATTAAGTATCGGTTTTAAAACGTTATTTGTATTGTTTAAACGGTGGAGAAATCGTCGGTTAAACAATACGGTAAATCTAGCTATATCGTTGCGGACACGGACGATATAGACGGCGATACGTAATTATATTGATCGTTAGCAAGTTCATAGACATATATTTATAAGGAAACATACAAATTTAGGTCGATGAAATCGAATCTTGATACATTTTCTTTAACTTAGAACTTTCATTAATTTACTCTTTGCTACTAAAGTGATTGAATGATCTTTTGCAAACTTAAAACTAAAGTAACATTAACTCAAGACAAAATAGGCTATAGAACGGCGGTGATATCGCAATAATCCCTGTGGATACGATATAAACGAAAAGTACACCACATTACTCTTTCAACAAAATGGCGCCGTTGCCGGGGATTGTTGTTTAGATATTGCAAGCATTGCAATAGTTTGTTTTGAATTGAGTCTTATAATTAATATCTTGTTTCTAAATTTATTTTCCTTGTGTTTGTTAATTTGCTTGGTTAGTTTTTCAGATTACAGTTTATGCGAGGACGTATACCTGCAGATCAACTCCTTTTTGATCCTGAGATTGAAAGGACTGCGCGTAGAGAGAATAGCAAAACTCGTAGGAGGAGAGAACTAGCTAGGGAAAGAAGACAACAACAAGAAGCATCTTCTTCTTCAACTCCGGTTGAAAACTTGGTTGAGGAAGAAATGGCTGCAGATCCTCCACCTAGAGGGCCATGTGTTAACAGCCCTCGTCTCAATGCACAATTTGCTCGTGATCAGGCCAATGGAAGAAACTCCGAAATGAAGACGGGGTTACTTCAATTATTATACCAAAATCCGTTCATAGGGGCAGATCACGAGGATCCATTTACTCATCTAACAAAGTTCTACGAGATCGCCGGAACAATTGGTGCTCCGGTAGCTGAAGAAGAACAGGTGTTCAGGAGACTCTTTCCTCATTCCTTAATTGGAAAAGCTAAGGAATGGTGCCTTGATCAACCAAATAATGTCATGACAAATTGGAACGAGTTAGAAGAGAAGTTTTTGGATCGGTTCTTTCCTCACAATAGGTTCATGGAAGCGAAAACTTCTATTGCGGTGTTCTCTCAAGGTTCGAATGAATCTCTCAATGAAGCATGGGAGAGGTTCAAGTCCATGGTTAGAAAATTCAAAGGTCATGGGTTTGATGAATTGTCTCAAATCCATATCTTTAGGAATGGACTCCAACCTCAACCAAAAACTCTTTTAGATGCTACCGCGGGTGGTTCGTTGATGTCAAAAACAGCTGCTGAAGCAATTGCTATCATTGATAGGATGGCTTTGAATGATCATCAAGGGCAACACAACCGTAGTGCATCGCAAAGAAAACCCGGAGTTCTTGAATTGAATACTAGTGATGCAATACTTGCTCAAAACAAGTTATTGACACAACAAGTAGAATTGCTCACTCAACAAATGTCAAAACTCCCTCAACAAATCAAAGAGATAAATGGGAGCCCCTCTAAAAATCAACAGGTGATGTGTTGTGAATTGTGTAGGGGTGACCATCAAACTGGTTTTTGTCCTCCACCGGGTGAAGAGGTGAATTATGTGTCTAATCCTAATCAAGTTTATGGTGGGAGACAACAACAACAACCTTACAACAATAACCAAGGTTACCAACAAAGAGGTAATCAAGGTTATGAACAAGGATGGAGGCCGGAAGCGGGTCCATCGAATCGTCAAAATCCTTATCAAGGTGGTTACAACCAACAACTTCAACAACCTCAACAAACAAAGCTTTCAATCGAGGACACTCTTAGCCAATTCATGCAATTGCAAATTGCAAGCCAAAAGAGTACGGATGCCGCAATAAAGAACCTCGAAACTCAAGTCGGGCAATTGTCGAAGCAACTTGCCGATCAAAACAAAGGTCCTTTTCCGGCTACTACACAAGAAAATCCTCGTGAGCATTGTAAGTCAATTCTAACTCGTAGCGGTAGAAATATTGATATGGGTGTAGGAGAGATAGTTGAGGAAGAAATTGTTGAAAGTGAAAAAGATAGGGAGATTGAAGTAGAAAAAAATGTTGAGGGTGATTTAGTTGAAAATGAGAAAGAGAAAGAATTAGTGGAAAAAGAAACTCTTGAGAAAGTTGTAGAAAAAGAGAGAAAAAAATTGAGTGTGAGTGAGAAGGGAAAGAAGAAGGTGGAAGATTCTATACAAGTGAAGAAATTACCTTACCCTCCCGGTCCGTCAAAGAAAGAAGATGCAAAGCACTATGCTCGGTTCTTGGACATCTTTAGCAAGTTGCAAATCAATGTTCCTTTTTCCGAGGCATTAGAGTAAATGCCGATGTATGCAAAATTCATTAAAGACATCATCACTAAGAAGAGAAGATTCTTGGATCCGGAGGTAGTAACGGTGAGCTCTTGTTGTAATGTGTTAATTCAACGCACTACTCCGATAAAATCAAATGATCCTGGGCGGGTAACCTTACCGGTGTCTATTGGAAATGTTCACATAGGCAAAGGTTTGGTAGATACCGGTTCTAGCATTAATTTGATCCCATTGTCTATGGTGAGAAGATTAGGAATCAACGATTTGAAGCCGACAAGAATGACGTTATCATTAGCGGATAAATCCACAGCTCATCCTCATGGAGTTGCGGAAGACTTGCTTGTCAAGGTTGACAAATTTTGGTATCCTGTTGATTTTATTGTCATAGACATGGAAGAAGATCCTGAGATTCCATTGATCTTAGGAAGGCCTTTTATGAAGACGGCCCGAATGATGATAGATATTGATGATAGCTTAATGAAATTAAGGTACCAAGATGAAGAATTATGTCTTGATCTCTTTGAAGCCATCAAGCATCCGAGTGATGATGATGATTGTTTTAGAATCGATGCTACCGAAAGGGCTATTATGAAAGTGGAGAATCAAATGCACTTGTCGAATCCTCTTGAGAAGACTTTAATGGAAGCTCTTGAAGTTCTCACCAAAGATCAAGATAAAGAAATTGAAGATTGCTTGAGAAATTTAGAGGCTTGTGATGAGATGAATCCATTTGAAACTCAAATTGAAGAGTTGAAGGATGAACCTAAAGTTGAAGAGCAAAAGGTGGAGTAAAATGTGTTACCATCTCACTTGAAATATGTGTTTCTCGGTGACAATTCTACTAAGCCGGTTATCATTAATAACGGTTTGTCTAGCAAGGAAGAGCATCGATTGAAGGAAGTATTGACAAAGAATCAAGAAGCAATAGGATGGGTTTTATCCGACTTGAAGGGTATTAGTCCGGCCTATTGTATGCATAAGATTATGTTAGAAGATGATTTTCGGCCCGTGGCACAACCTCAAAGGCGATTGAATCCAACCATGAAAGAAGTTGTTAGAAAAGAGGTTGTGAAGTTATTAGAGGCGGGGATGATTTATCCCATCTCCGATAGCGAATGGGTGAGCCCGGTGCATGTGGTTCCTAAGAAGGGTGGATTGACGGTTGTGAGAAATGAGAAGAACGAGTTGATTCCTTCGAGAGCGGTGACCGGGTGGCGTATGTGTATTGATTATAGGAGGTTGAACCAAGCAACAAGAAAAGATCACTTTCCATTACCTTTTATGGATCAAATGTTAGAAAGGTTAGCCGGAAGAAATTTCTATTGTTTCTTGGATGGTTATTCGGGATACAATCAAATATCAGTGAATCCGGCGGACCACGAGAAAACTGCCTTTACATGTCCTTTTGGCGTTTTTGCATACAGAACAATGCCATTTGGACTATGTAATGCTCCCGCAACATTTCAAAGGTGCATGCAAGCTATCTTCTCAGATTTGATCGAGAAAAGCATCGAGGTGTTCATGGATGATTTTTCTGTGTACGGGTCGTCATTTGACTTGTGCTTGAAAAACCTTGATGTGGTGATGGAAAGATGTATTGAAACAAATTTGGTTCTCAACTGGGAGAAGTGCACTTTCATGGTAACGGATGGGATTGTTCTTGGCCACAAGGTATCTTCAAAGGGGCTTGAGGTCGATCCGGCAAAAATTGAAGTTATTGAAAAGCTTCCCCCTCCGGTGAATGTGAAAGGCATAAGGAGCTTCTTGGGACATGCTGGGTTTTATAGAAGATTCATCAAGGATTTCTCCAAGGTCGCAAAGCCTTTGAGTAATTTGCTCAACAAAGGTATGGAATTTAATTTTGATGAATCATGTCTAAAAGCTTTCCTAGAACTCAAAGAAAATTTGACCACCACACCCATAATTGTCGCTCCTAATTGGTCGCTTGAGTTTGAACTCATGTGCGATGCTAGTGACTATGCGGTTGGTGCGGTCTTAGGCCAAAGGAAAAACAAACATTTCCATGCTATACATTATGCGAGCAAAGTTTTAAACGAGGCACAGGTAAACTATGCCACTACCGAAAAAGAATTGCTCGCAATTGTGTTTGCATTGGAGAAGTTTCGTTCTTACCTTATTGGTTCTAAAGTGGTGTGTTACACTGATCATGCCGCAATCAAATATCTTCTCACCAAGCCTGATTCAAAACAGAGGCTTATTAGGTGGATTCTTTTGCTTCAAGAATTTGATCTTGAAGTGAGAGATAAGAAAGGCACTGAAAATTTGATTGCGGATCATTTATCTCGGTTAGTGAATACCGAGGTGTCAAACAATGAAAAAGAGGTGAGGGAAGAATTCCCGGATGAAAAACTGTACATGGTACAAGAAGTTAGACCCTGGTTCGCAGATATGGCTAATCACAAAGCATCTGGCTGGATACCGGAGGATCTAACTTGGAATCAAAGAAAAAAGTTTTTAAACGATGCCAATTTTTATGTTTGGGATGAGTCTCACTTGTTTAAGTTAAGCAGTGACAATCTTTTGAGAAGATGTGTCGCGGATGAGGAAACTAAAAGCATTTTGTGGCATTGCCACAATTCGCCGTATGGTGGTCATTTTAATGGTTTGCGTACGGCCACAAAAGTCCTTCAATCGGGATTTTGGTGGCCTACTTTGTTCAAAGATGCTTACCACCATGTTGCCTCATGCGACAGTTGTCAAAGAACTGGTGGAATTGGGAAAAGAGAGGAAATGCCCCTCCAAAGTATTTTAGAAGTAGAAGTATTTGATTGTTGGGGTATTGACTTTGTTGGACCATTCCCTTCCTCTATGTCAAATGAATACATCTTGGTAGCTGTGGATTATGTGTCTAAGTGGGTGGAAGCAATTGCTTCACCCAAAGCGGATGGTAAGACCGTGATCAAATTTCTGAAGAAAAATATATTTTCGCGGTTTGGCTCACCAAGAGTTTTAATTAGTGATGGGGGATCTCATTTTTGTATTTCCCCGCTTGAGAAAGTGTTGAAGCAATATGGAGTAAAGCACAAGGTGACTACTCCATATCATCCACAAACTAATGGGCAAGTTGAGAGGACCAATAGAGAAATTAAGAGAATTCTTGAGAAAACTGTGTCTAGCTCTAGGAAGGATTGGTCAATGAAGCTTGATGAAACCTTGTGGGCATATCGGACCGCTTTCAAAGCACCGATCGGTCTTACACCATTCCAAATGGTGTATGGTAAAAGTTGTCACCTTCCCGTAGAACTAGAGCATAAGGCATATTGGGCCTTGAAGCTTTTGAATTTTGACCACAAGTTGTGTGGAGAGAGAAGAAAAATCTAATTAAATGAGTTGGAAGAGATGAGATTGCATGCCTATAATTCTAATTCGATTTACAAGGAAAAGACCAAATTCTATCATGATATATAGTAAGATTAGAATTAAAGATTTTAAGGTAGGACAATTGGTGTTACTCTTCAATTCCCGGTTAAGACTTTTTCCAAGAAAGTTGAAGTCTAAATGGTCCGGACCATTTTTGGTCAAAGAGGTTAGAAGCCATGGGGCTATTGTGACAGAGGACCAAAAATCAAAGCAAGAATGGGTAGTTAATGGTCAGAGGTTGAAGGTTTATCGAGGAAGCAATTTTAATCGTGAAACTTGTGTTTTATCGTTTGGTGATCCTTGATTGCCTTTGACCGTCGAGCTGACCGACGTTAAACAAAACGCTTATTGGGAGGCACCCCAATTTGTAAATATTCAGCTTGTTTTATGTGTTTTTTACCGTTTATGTTTTTTGCGTTCTGGTCGAGCCAAAATCAGTCTACCGGTAAAGTTTCACATGCTGGTAGAAAGAAAAATTTTTCTGTGTTCTGTCAGGGGCGCTTAGCGCGCTTTTGAAAATTTGGAACCCCAAGTTCCAGAGAGTTGCGCGCTTAGCACGCTTCACAGCCCGCTTAGCGCGGGTCAGTTTTCAAAAAAAAAAATTTGATTTTTGGGCCCTTTGTCCTTGACCCGGCCCAGCACGAATTCTGGGTGAGGGAAGTAGGGTTTTGAGGTCTTGTTGCCTCATTTCTCCCATTTTCTTCTCCTAGCTTTCTTTCTTTCTTTATTTTCTTTTTGTCTTTGCTAATTAATCAAGGTTTTTTCTCCTTCTTCATCATCACCAAGGTAATGTCTTCATCTTCTTCTTATTATTTCTTTTCTCTTATGCTTGCATTATATATATTAAGGTTTAGATTGAGATTAGGAATAAAAATGATGTGGTTAGGGTTTTGTGTGTTGAAAACTTAGTGGTAGAATCTGTTTTCCAGTGCCTTGTACATGTTTAGAATAGAATTTGGGTGCTGGAAATGTTTGGCTGAAACCCTGGTTCGCAGGGGATTTTTTCTGCAAATCGCAGAGCCCGCTTAGCGCGGTAGGCGCGCTTAGCGTGGTCTGGGGATTTCAGAAAAATCCCCTCTTCTACCTGTTTTTGTTTGATGCAGGGGGAGTGATCTTGTGATTTGATTCTTACTGGGGCTGTTTATTTTTGTTATGTATTGTGTTAACATATTGGTTTTTGTGTTGCCATTTCTTTAATCATTTCAGATGGGACCGAAATTCCTAGGCTCTAAGAAAAGAAAGACCGGAACCGAAGGTGGCAGTTCTTCTCAAGCACCTAGGGCTATTCCGTTTAATCAAAACCGTTTTAAGAGTCATGTCCAAGAGGAGAGGTACAAGAAATTAGAGGTTAGGACATGATGGCCAGAGCGAATTGTGAGAATCAATCCTGAGGGAACCTATGGGTGGTGTCATAACACCATTGAGGAGTATGGTTGGCTTAAACTTTGTGAGCCTGCACCTAAGTTTCATTTGGAGATTGTAAGAGAGTTTTATGCTAATGCCATTCCTAATGAGGAATTTCCGGTTGAAGGTGTGGCCTATGAGTTCAAAACTTGGGTGCGTGGTAAGGAAATCGACTTTTCTCGTCAGGCAATCCGTGAATTTCTTGGAACTCCATTGCCTTTTGAGGATGGTGAGCTGTGTGGGTATCATGTGCAATTGGCACGGGGAAATTTTGATTGGGAGCATCTGAGGGAGGTTTTGTGTATGAGTGGGCATTCTTATGATCTTAATCCTTCACAGCAGCCCCAGAAGTTCTCTAGAAAAGTGTTGACTACTAATGCTCAGGTTCTCATGTCGGTGGTCCTTCATAATTTAAGGCCTAGGAGTCACACTTCCTCTTTGCCTACTGAGTCTGCTGCTTTGGTTGCTCGTATGATTGAGCATGAGCCGATTGATATTACTCGCATTATTGCGAATGAGCTGAAGAGGGTTGCTTTGAGTGGAACTCGGCATGGTGATCGTGCTCCCTGCAAGCTGATTTTTCCTGGTTTGATCATGAATCTGTGCAAGAAAGCAAGAGTGCAGATTCCTTCTGAGGGTCTTGTGTCTATTGACACTTTTATTGATGATACTTTTATTGAGCGTTATTGTTTATCCAGGTTGACTGTTGTTCCTATTGCTGCTGCTCGCCCTGCTCGCCGTCGTAGTGATCCTGATAGAGAGGAGAACTTGGCATTTCATATGGCGCATCAGAGAGCATTCATGTTTTTGCATGATTCTATGTCTCAGCTGAGGTTGCAGATGATGGAGCCCCATGTGGCTCATCCGTGGAGTTCTCGCCAAGACTTGGTGGATTATGCTAATTGGCCTGAGGTCAGTCCATTTCCTGAGGAGGAGGAAGGTGGCGAGGATGAAAATGTGGAAGAAAATCAGGATGAGGATGAGTAGTTTTATATTTGATGCTTAGTATTTTCATTAGTATGTTTAGTGCTAGTTTTTTTATTTTGACATTAGCTTTGTTATGTTTTGTTCCATCCTTTTATAGGATGAGGTATTTTGAACCTTAGGCATTGCTATGCCTTTTTGGATATTGTGACACCTTTTGGTGTTTGTTTTAAATTATTAAGTTTTTAGTTTAATTGCTTTTATTTCTATGAACATATGCAATTGTTTTTTTTAATTTTTGTTGTCCTTGTGAAAGTGTTTCCTTGAGGGAGCAAGTTTTACATCCAATTGGGGCGGTGATGATATAATGTGAAATTAGTACGTGCAAGGTACATTTTTATCGTTTCTTTAATATACCATGAAATAGATGCTTTTAATTATACACATTAGATGTCACATTTTCTTTAACAAAATTAGTTCAATATTGAATCATTGTAGTACCAAAAATTAGTGTGAGGAGCCTTTCCATTGTATATATATATTTATATTATTTTGTGAATACCAACAATGTGCGTCTAACTCGTGTTTATTATGTTTAATCATGCGTTTTTTATTTAATTGTGTAAAGTATGAAAGTGATCAAAGCATTTTGTTTCGTATTACGAGTATAACTTCTCTACCATATATAACCTACCCGGTGAGTGTGTGAGCATTTGATAACCACTTTGAGCCGTTTTTGCCAAGATTCAAGCGGTATCAATTCCTTGTCTATATTTGCCGATTTTCGATATGAATCTTGATGATTTTCTTTCAACCTTGAAGAGTACCATTAATTGTGGTTAGGAATGTTTCCTTTTCGCCTTAGAATAGAGAGCATTCGTGATTATGTGGTGGTAATATTCAAGTTGGGGAGAATATAAAATTTTGGTTGTATTGGTAGTGAGAAGTAAATAAGTGATTGCTCAAGAGAAAAAGAAAGAGAAAAAGAAAGAGAAAAAGAAAAAGAAAAAGAAAAAGAAAAAGAAAAGGCTTTGTATATAGCTAGTTCCTTTAAATTAAGAAGGTGAACTCTTGAGCAATAAATTGTTGTGAGTGGTTGATAAGGATATGTGGATATAATTGTATTTGAATTCTCTCTTAGGTATTGAACCTTTCGTTTCAATGGCCTTGAGAAATGACACTTCCTTGTTAACCAAGCTAAGATACAACCCTAAAGTCTTTGTGATTCTTGCTTTTACGCTTTTTATATAAATGTTGTGTAGATGAATGCATAATTAATTCTGGATGTTGGCGACATTGTTGTGTGAGTGTTAGGTCCTCAATTTTGTCTCTTACTAGAGAAGTGTGTAGGTTGTGATTCAATTTTGAACTTATTTTGTTTTAGGAACTGTTTACATCAAAGGTGTATTTAGTATTAGTATCTCAATCATGGTATTATTTTAGCAAGGGTGAGATGTTACTTGTGTGCTTATGGAATTTGAACCACCCATTTGTTCTTGTCTTAGCTTGTTGTCATACCCCAATTTTTGACCTAAGATACCACCTCATATCATAGCATATGCATCATTTGCATCTCTAACAAATTGCATAGCTTGTGTTTGTTACTTGTGACTCAGCAGGGTTTAATCAGGAAATCACTCATCAGTACAAGTAACAATCAATTAGGGTTTTGCTCTCCCTTCATTTCAAAAGAACTATCTTCATCAACAATCAACATTTGGTCCTCAGAGATTCATTTCAACAAGCTCAACAGCTTTGAATCGACTGAATTAGGGTTTTGACTGAAGACAGCATACTCCTGACTTTTGCTCAGAATTTGACCTAATGACTTGGGACATGACCTCAAAACCCCAAGTACATCATTTTGACCTAATCCATTGGCTCAGAACATCTCCTATACAAAGATTGATCAGACAAATCCTCAGATCAGGGTTTTTGAACTATCAGGGACTGAAATCAGGGATCACATTTGGGAAACCCTAAAAATCCCCAGGGAGTCAATCAAAGGTTTCAATCATCTTCAAATAATCCCTATGACAATATACAATGGAAATTGTATCTCAATCCAAGACCTACAGGCATCAATTTCATCAGGTCGACAATTAGGGTTTTTTGACCTAATTCACTAAACCACTGACTTTTTAATCAGGACATGGTGCCATAACTCAAACTATGATTCAATATCCTCTAATGCTTCAATGTAATCCATTCATACCATTCATTTGATGAGGATAGCTTGTTTCATTTGAAATCTCCAGAAACGCGATTCGTCTGAAAAAGTCAACTGTACAAGATCACCATTGACTTTTGGGGAATTTTGGTCAACCATGACTTTTGAAGTTTTGAATCATCAATATATGATATGAGAAGTCATTTGATCAAGAAAAATCAAGAAAATCAATCAAGAATCAAAAGTCAAAAGTTTGACTTCCAACATGAAAGTTGTAGATTTTGATCCAATAAACAACTTTGACACATATAAATTTTTTCCATAAGATCAACCATTTAAGAGATATGGTGCTTCAAAGTTGGTATCTTTTGAAAATTTCACTTGAAATCTCATTTTCTTCAAAGTTCATGGATCTTTTTCACCCATTTCCTTAAAGGTCTTGAAGAAACTTTCAACTACGGTTTTGAAGTGTGTCATATGAGCTTTCCAAAATGTCCAAGAGCATGAAGAAATTTGAAGTGTAGCTATGGTTTTGAATTTTGACATTAGTGAACTTTTCACTTGAAATTTCAAGCCATTTTTCACTAAGTTTCAATACCATATGGTTTATAATGCAAACAATGATGCATCAATGCAATGATTAGGAGATATTTTCTGATTTGAGATCAGAATGGAAAGAGATAAGAAGCTTGAGTTTTAACCATGGTTTGGTCACTTTAACTATTTTGCACTAAATGTAAAAGATGCTAGTTTATCTCTTAAGCCAAGTCATCAAACTTTGGGCAACTTGCAAAGGCTCTGCATTCAGAACTCATGGCCTATAAATAGAGGTTCAAAACACTCTTCAAATCACACCAAAACCTCACAATTATAGGTTTTCTCTCTTCTTTCTTGAATTACAAGTCATGTGTTTCAAAGTGAGGTAGAAAACTCAACCTCCAAACCTTGCAAGTTCTGAACAAAGTGATGCTTCCCACAACTTCTAAATGTCATATATGATGTGTCTGAATCACTCATACACCCCAAAACACCTGAAAACTCAAAATCATCATCTCACCTCCAAATATGCATAACATGAGACTTATCATGCCAATTTTTGTTCAGGCTCAATTCTGTCCAAACTACCACTTCTAACATCATCCATACATCACATATGAACTATCCAAGCACTCACATATGATCTGTAACCTCATAATCATCAGATTCGATTCTCACTCCAAGCAGCTGCAGTTCAGGTTCCATGGCCTTGCTCAAGTGAATTCAAACTGTTCCAAGCATTCAAACATGTTCCATAAGGTCCATTGATGCTGTTCAGATCAAGAAATAACAACTGGAACTCCTCTACTGCAAAATTCGATCTCCAGCTTTGGCATTTTTGAGGTAAGTGCCTATCAACTTCAAACTCATACATACATGCATCATAAATGAAAAACTGGTTTACCATCTTGTTTCTGCACTATCACTGATCAATAGCCCTCAATCAATTTCATAATTCATCAACTATACACAATTTCAGAGTGAATTATAGAATTAGGGTTCTTCGTGTTCATCAGAGAATCAATGGCCCTAGAGTGAAAATAAATGGAATTAAATGGTACCATCATGTTCCTTATGAAAAAACGAGTAAGATACACCTTTCACTTGATCAATTTGGTTCAGTTTTGAAGATTTTCAAATTCAAATGGGGTTGGTGTTCTTGGCGCGCTTTTTGGTTCAGAAATTTCAAATTCTTGTTTGTTAATATAACTAAATGGACGCGTGTATGTTACAAGCCACAAGCGTGGCTCAGTTGACTTTTGTTTTGAGAAACAACCTCCAGGTCGTGGGTTCAACACCCTTAGGGACCAAAACCAATTTTTTATCACTATTTTTCTTCAATTTCTTCACAACTTCACCAATTAATTTAACCATTCAAATTAATTTATTTTCCCTTCATTTTTTACACACTTCTTATTTAATATACATATTTTGACAATATCAAAAAAAATCACAAAAAAATATTTATTTAATGTGTTTTTAATTAGGTTTAAAATGACATGTTTTTAGGTATTTTCAAATACTTTAAATATTGTTTTATTTGATTTTTTCAAACCTAATCACTTGTAAATATTTTTGTGATCAAATCCTAATCACTTAGGTCTTAATTAAGCATTAAAACTTGTTTTAAACTTAATTAAGTTGATTTCTTTCAAATTCAAATCGTTTTAAAACGAGCGATCGCGATTCTTTTCAAAAACGATAAACCATTTCCTTTTGAACTATTGATTAAATTTTAATTGATCAATTGATTTTCAAAACGATGTGGGGCCTCTCGAATATTAGAGAGTATAAGACCCACTCTTTTTACAGTTTTTCTTTGTACAGAAAACTTTTTTAACTTTTCAAACAACTCTCAAACAGTTTTTCAAAAGCGAAACTTCGCGTCTGTAAATAAAACAGTCAACCATGTTTTGTAAATAAAACACGGGCCTCCATGTTGGTATAAGTCCCAAGCCCCTTTTGTACATACCCATTCCTGTACATGAAATTAGGTATTTCATTGTACACACACCGTTTTGTACATATCTCGATCAACTTGATTTTTAACTTTGAATAACAAACCAAAAATGAAGGTTTTCTTTAAATCTTCCCAAAAATATACCATGGGCCTCCATGTAGGTATAAGTCCCAAGCCCCTTTGTAAATACCTGTTTACATAGCTTTGAATAAACTCAAGTGGACCTCTCCCCGAGTGTAAGTCCCGAGCCCCGTGTATACAAATGGATCATGCTTACAGGTATATTTCCTTCATAAACTCCATTATATACACACACTTTGTCATATATATATAATTGTTCATGTTTGTTCATATTTGTTCATACTTGTTCATATGTGTGATATGTGTGCTTGTTCAACTTAGTACAACACTAGGTTCCCCATAGCCTCCTATTGGGCTTCGTGCAAAGAATCTCCACTAGTTTAGGTTAGGACATAGAGTATGGTTTCCCGGTGAAATCGCTCTAAGAGCCCAGACCAACTATACCATGCCTCCCCTTGGGCTTTGTACAAACGAGTGACCCTCCCATAGCCTCCTCTTGGGCTTACAATGCAAGGACCCTGGATTGTCCCTCCCATAGCCTCCTCTTGGGCTTACAATGCAAGGACCCTCGGATAGCCTCCTCTTGGGCTTCGTACAAGGACCCACGGGCTTCTTATAAGCACCCCAATATCCAAATCAAATACCCTAGGAGATTAGACATTTATCATCTCTATGATAGGAGTATCTCTTCTATATCATCACAAACAATTAATCAATCAAACTTTTTTTGCCACAAGGCTGGCTAATCAATCAAACTTTTTTTGCCACAAGGCTGGCTAATCAATCAAACCGTTTTGCCACCATACTGGCGGATTAATCAAAGTTTTGTCACAAGGCTGACTTCATAGAAACTTTTGCCACGAGGCTGGCTGATTAATCAAAACTTTTTGTCACAAGGCTGACTTCATTGAAAGTTTTTGCCACAAGGCTGGTTAAACAACAAAAACATCTTTATCATTCTAAGCACCCTAAGTGGCATGGCCCCGGGCTTATAATGAAAAGATTTTCAAACAAAAATCAAACAGATGTATGTGATGATATAGATTAGATACATCGAACATTTAGATGACCTTTGTCTCTTTTCCTTTGCTTCCACTAGCATAAGTGGGAACTACGATTGCTCTGACTTTCTCAACATCCCTTTGAGAATACGTAGGCACAAGGTCGATCCTTGGCGAGCAAAATAAAACAAAAAAAAACCATTCAAACCTTAGCACCCGTAGACCCCGAGCTACAGATGCTCTGATTCCCTCTAAGGGATATGTATGCAGAGGATCGCGATGATCTTTGCGAGCATAATCAAACAAACACCTTAGGTCCCACCTATTTCACAACAGAACCTCCACCATAACAAGAATGGAATAAATAAAACAAAGAAACCTATAGAGTACTATAGATACGTTGGGTGCTAATACCTTCCCTTCGTATAACCAACCCTCTTACCCAAGATCTCTCCCCCCACTTTTAAGGTTATTGCAACTTTTTTCCTTTTCCTCTTTTGGAAACAATAAAAAGTTTGGTCCGTACAAAAGAAAAATCATTTTTTGAGCACTCGAGCCCAAAGAAGGCATCAAGTGTCTCATCCCAAAAAAAAAGACAACGATTTTTCCCCGCGACAGAAAAATGGCGACTTCACTGGGGACCATCTTTTTATTGTTTCCAAAGAAAGGGTTATTTCTATTTGTTTTATTATGTTCTTGTTTGGTTCTTTGGTTCTGTTACTGGTGTGGCTCTGTTACAAGTGATACATTATGGACAAATCCTAACCCGGATTAAGTACACATAAGAATTAGGTGGAGGGTATAGTCATGTGCAGGCGCACGTGAGAATCCTTCCGCTCAGTGGAGGTTCCTTGTTTGTAATATATGTTTAGCGAGTTAATTGCGAAGACATTATTGCTTTCATTGAACTGTAGAAGCTAAGTTGGCCGTAGAACCCCAACCCATCCTGGCCTTATTAGGTTGTGGTGCAGAAACTATTCAGGTGAAGACTTGGATTAGTTGTCATGCGGAGAACCACACTCAGACGAGTTTTTCTTGAGAATATTGCTGGCTCATGAGTTTAATTGTGGAAAGCCGGTAATATCCGAAAGAAAAATGTAGACTCTGACGTATCAGTAGAACATGTTTTGCAGGTGATTAACTAGAACTATCCCATTTTTGGTTCTCTGACCTCATGCTCGTGACGCTGGACCTTCGAACCTGTGTGTACCATATTTGTGTGTACCATGTTTGTATTACCATGTATGTGTTACCATGTTTGAACTACCATGTTTGTTTTACCATGTTTGAATATGTGGCATCCATGCATCCACGCATTCATACATCCATAAAAAATAAAAAAATCTTTTTCCATAAAAACATGATTTTTCCAAAAATTTAGAGAATTTTCTTTGCAAACATTATAGGGTTAAGTTATGGAAAAAAGGTATACCAAGAGGTACGGTTTCAAAGAGCCTAATGTGGAAAGACTGAAAGAGTTAGCGTCTTTTGTACAAGATCCCTCTGATTTTAGGAAAAGCCATGGAAAGCTTTTGCCTATCTTGAACACTCACGTTGATGAAGGACTTCTCAAAACTCTGGTTCAGTTTTATGATCCCGTCTACCGGTGTTTCACCTTTCCAGACTATCAGTTGGTACCAACCTTAGAAGAATATGCCAATCTTTTGGGTATTCCTGTGTCTGACAAAATACCTTTCAATGGTTTGGAAGCCATTCCTAAGTCACCAGTCATTGCAACAGGAACCCACCTGAAGAAATCTGAAATAGAGAGTAATTGGACTACCAAAGGAAACCTTCCAAGTTTGCCTTCACAGTTTCTAATAAAGAAAGCCTTTGACTTCATCGAAACTGGTAGCATGATAGCTTTTGAAGCTGTACTAGCCTTGCTCATCTATGGGTTGGTTCTGTTTCCCAATATCGACGACTTTGTTGATATCAATGCCATAAAGGTCTTTTTGAATGGAAATCCCGTTCCGACTCTGCTTGGTGACATGTATTTCTCTGTCCATCATAGGAATCACCAAGGTGGTGGAATTATTGTATGTTGTGCACCTCTGTTGTTTAAATGGATTGTTTCACACTTACCTAAGTCTCCCATTTTCACGGAAAACCGGGAAGGTTTACGTTGGTCTCAAAGACTTATGTCTCTTACTAACAATGATATTCAGTGGTATACCTTGGCTCGCTGCGGTACAGAAACCATTGAAAGTTGTGGAGAATTCGCCAACGTACCCCTCATTGGTACACAAGGAGGAATTAACTACAATCCGGTCCTAGCCCGACGACAACTCGGGTATGCAAATTCAACTAAACCCATTGGCCCTACAGTGGAAAGTTACTTCTATCAGGAAGGAAATGATCCTCAAGGGTTGAAAACAAAAATGGTGAAAGCCTGGTACGACATCCGATGGAAAGAAAAAGGTGAGATAAAGAACTGTATCGCTACGAGCGCCTACACCTGTTGGGTAAAGAAAAGAGCAAGGGAGTTTCAAATGCCTTATGATTATGAAAAACCCATGTTCCCTGTGGTGCCTCAACGACCCAACATTCCCGCTATGGAGGAATACCAAGACACCTTGACCAAGATGAGGATAGAAAAAGACGCTTCGAAAGAAAAGTTTCAAAGAACTGATGTGGAAAATAGAAAGTTGAAGAAACAAGTGAAAGAACATGAAGAAACTCTCTATTATCAGGATGGATGGCTCATGAACAAAGATGAGAAGATCCGTCGGAAAGATGCCGCAATCAGAAGATACATCAAAGAAAGCAAGAAAAAGCTTGAAGGCTCAACAAGCAACGCTCCGATACCTGACAATTGGAAGAATGTGGTTGACAAGCTGAGGACTGAAAAGGCCGAGTTGAAAGCTCGCTATGGGAAAGAAATCATGAAGCTCAAGCTGCACAATGCATTTGGTTCTTCGTCTGATGAAGATGCTTAGGATTTATTTAAATTTTCATGTATCATTTGATTTTGTAAGGAGCTACGCTCCAATGTTGTAACATTTCCCATTATTTCAATAAAAGAATAGTTTGTGTTCAAATGTTTGCAAGGAAATAATCTTTAAAATGTTTGGAAAAATCATAAAATTTCTTTTTGCATACATCATTCTGCATATCGAGTCTGTTGTCTAGAGTCTTATCTTTTGGATCTTTCTCCAATAGATCGTCAAGCTGTCGCGTCTCAAAGTTTCTCGACCGCGCTCGCAATCAGATCACAGATACAATACTCGTTCAAGCAGAAGAAGAATAATGGAACACTCTGAACAAGAGAATATTGAGCTCCGTGGTACGGTGACCACCCTTCAGGAAAAGTTGGAAAGTCTCACTACTCTGGTTGACTCCTTAATGGCCGCACAGAATCAGCCGCCGCCACCCAACAGTCAAGCAACAGTAACATCTGAAGTCACTACTCCAGTTTCTACAGTTGCGTTCGGTATTCCATCTTTCTCCATGCCAGAAGGTTGGGGCACGCCTTTCAGCTTTGGTACAGGTTTCCGCCATAATTTCTCTGGGGTTCAAACAGCTACAACCGAAGCGCCTGCTGCACAAGGTTCACAGTTTACTCCAAATCAGGGGATAACTTTTTCCCAAGTCACTATGGCACTTTCTCAACCCACTATGACAGTTCCGACTCCTATGGTTCACACTATTCCTTACGGAGACAATGAGATTTATCATGATCAGGGTGATAGCACAAATCAGCGTAATCTTGTAGGAGATCTCCAAGAGCAGTTCAACAAGATTCAGCTGGAAGTCAAAGCTATTCGGGGAAAAGATTTGTTTGGAAAGAATGCCCAGGAGCTATGTTTGGTTCCCAGTGTACAGATACCTGCTAAGTTCAAGGTCCCAGACTTTGAGAAGTACAAAGGTAGTTCTTGTCCACAAAGCCATCTTGTGATGTATGCCCGGAAGATGTCTACTTATGCAGATAATCATCAGTTGCTTATCCATTACTTTCAAGACAGTTTGACTGGTGCCGCACTGAAGTGGTACACAGGCTTGGATAGCACTAATATTCGAACATTCAATGACTTAGGCGAGGCCTTTGTCCGACAATACAAGTATAACTCGGATATGGCTCCAGACAGAGATCAGCTTCGATCCATGGCTCAGAAAGACCATGAAACTTTCAAAGAGTATGCCCAACGATGGAGAGAAACTGCTGCTCAGATTAATCCACCGTTAAAAGAGAAAGAGATGACAAAGATCTTCTTGAATACTCTCAGTCCGTTTTATTATGAACGCATGATTGCTAGTGCTCCAAGTGATTTCACCGAGATGGTAAACATGGGGATGCGTCTAGAAGAAGGAGTCCGAACCGGACGTCTGACTAAAGAAGGTGGATCTTCAAGCGGAACCAAAAAGTTCGGAAGTGGTTTCCCAAAGAAGAAGGAACAAAGTGTTGACATGGTATCCCAAGGAAAGCCAAGAGGAAATGTCAATCGTCAACGACAGGTAGCTGCTATCGCACCAGCCGTTAATACAACACCAAATCCGGGTTTTACTCCGCAGTTTCAACAACAACAGCCTCGACAACAGGCTCAGCAGTTCAGCAATAATCAGAATCGTGTACAAAGAGCTCCACAGTTTGATCCGATTCCAATGACTTACACAGAATTGTACCCTGCTTTGATTGAAAGAGGTCTCGTTCAAACTAAAGCACCACCACCCGTACCTGAGAAACTACCATGGTGGTACAAAGCTGAGGTCTCATGCCCTTATCATCAAGGAGCACCTGGCCATGATCTTGAGCATTGCATAGCTTTGAAACATGAAGTTCAGAGGTTGGTAAGATCTAATCTCCTCTCTTTCAGAAATTTGAATCCAAATGTGCAAGCAAATCCGCTGCCCAATCATGGGGGGCATGTTGTAAACATGGTGTATGGATGTCCTGGTCCATATCGAGTCTATAATATCAACTTCTCGAGAGCCGATTTGGTACAAATGCACGCTACTCTCTGTCGAGGGCAGAATTTTCGCCAGCATCACTATGGTTCCTGTAGCATATGTTGTGTAGATCCTCACGGATGTTCGATTGTGAGAAGAGATCTCCAAGTTCTGTTGGATAATGGTACTATTCAGATCTACAGAAATAGGAATGAAAATGAAGTTAACATGATAGGATGTTATCCGCATGAGCTTTTAGTCTCAGATATCAACTCGGAAATGCCTACAGTTAACGTCATCGTTCCTCATTTCAACATGCCTGAGCGCATGGAAGTTACTTACAACAAGCCGAAGGTTCCTGTTGCTCCTTTGATCATTTATCTACCTGGACATGTTCCCTATGACTCTGACAAGGCAGTTCCATACAACTACAATGCTACAATGATAAAGAATGGACAAGAAGTTCCTTTACCTACTCTTTCATCTGTCGTGAACATCGCTGATGTGAGTCGAGTAACAAGAAGTGGACGTGTGTATACACCACTACCTTCAAAGCAACCTGTTGCTCCTGCAACCGGGCAAAATCCTGTCAATGTTCCAGTGGGAAATCCTGTGGAAACTCCTGTCAGTAATACAAACACTGATGTTGGCCAATCCAGTGGAACCAATGTGAATCCTGACTTTGATGAAATTTTAAAGCTTATCAAAAGAAGTGAATACAAGATTGTGGATCAGCTTATGCAGACTCCTTCAAAGATCTCAATACTTTCATTGCTGTTAAACTCTGAAGCACACAGGGAAGCCCTGATGAGAGTCTTGGATCAAGCTTTCGTCGATCATGATGTGACTGTTGATCACTCTGATGGGATAATAGCCAACATAACAGCTTGCAATAATTTAAGCTTCTGTGATGACGAACTCCCCGAGGAGGGCAGAAATCACAACCTTGCTCTACATATTTCTATGAACTGTCAGTCAGACTCTTTGTCCAATGTACTGGTAGACACCGGATCTTCCTTGAATGTGATGCCAAAGACAACTCTTGCTCGCTTGTCTTACCAAGGAATGCCTATGAAGTTCAGTGGTGTAGTTGTCAAAGCATTTGATGGATCGCGAAAATCTGTTATCGGCGAAGTCAACCTTCCCATGACAATTGGTCCACATACATTTCAAATCACCTTCCAGGTCATGGACATTCAAGCTGCTTATAGCTGTCTGTTAGGACGACCATGGATCCACGAAGCAGGGGCAGTAACTTCTACGCTCCATCAAAAGTTAAAATTTATAACAAATGGAAAATTGGTGACGATAAGTGGAGAGCAAGCCTTGATGGTGAGCCATTTATCCAATTTCTCTTTTATCAGTGCTGATGATGTGGAAGGAACTCAGTTCCAAGGTCTCTCTTTAGAAGACGAATCTTCCAAGAAGAAAGCGTCAATCTCTTCTTACAAAGAGGCAGTGAAAGTAGTGAAAGATGGAACTACCACTGGCTGGGGGCAAGTTGTGATTCCGACCAAGAATGAAACTAGAGCAGGTCTCGGATGTTCACCAACATTCTCAAACTGCACCAAGAAGGATGAAACCCTTCGTCCGATCAAAGAAACGTTCATTAGTGGAGGGTTCCTTAACCCAATTCCTCAAGAGGTTAATGTCCTTATCGAAGAATGCATCGAAGAATGTCTACCTGATCCTGAAGAAGAATGGAAATGTTATCTCAATGACTCGGGATACATATCTCAGGAAGAACCACATCCTCCTTCAGAAGAATTCAAAGGCAATGAAACTGAACCTGTTCCTACAGACGTCTGGGACACCTTGGGACAACCAAGTGGAAAATTCGATTACATGGTGAAATATACTGCGCCTGAAAGTTACAAGATTGCGATTGAGGATATCCAACCAACTGGATGGGGAGATTCCTTTGAATATAATAGTCAACCAGAAGAGGTTTATCAGCCCTATCAATTTTCTCAGCAGCCTGAAGTTACTGAAGATTTCGGATTCAACGCATCTGCCAAGATTGATAATCCTGAAGATGGTTATTATCACATAAATGCCATTTTTGAAGATGAAGGGGAAGATGATCCCGCAGTTGACTTAGAAAGTGTCGCTGACAATGAGTCTCTTCATCCTGAAGACTGGGAAATACATCCTGAAAATTCTGAAGATTGTGACTCATCTTATGCTCTTCAAGAAGTAGAAGAAGACCGTTTCAACTCTACAAAGAACAAGGGTGACGAACCAGGACCTTCAAATCCTGCTCGACCAGCAGACGATGTCAATACTGAAGATAATTCTGGGGAGAATTTTCCTGAATACATAATACACAGAGGAGTTCGTTGCTACTGGAAGGCTGTCGACGTTCCGAATGTTGTTCGCCGCTCAAAGTAATCACCTCGCTGTTATTTTGACCTCCTGCCTTGCCCAAAGCAGAGAGATGTTTTATAGGGCTTTGCTTTCAAATGTTCCGCCCAAATAACTTTGTGTATAGGGCCTTGTTTAAAAAGTTTCCCTCTTTGTCCTGCCCAAGACAAATGAGTTTGTGTTTAGGGCTTTGTTTCAAAAATGAATCATAAATAAAGTGTCATTTTGAATTCCCTACATTATATGTTTTATTTTTGCTTTTTTCTGGAAATGGTAATCCTAAAAAACCAAAAGAAAAAAAACTTTTCAAAAAAAATCTGCATACACTCTTGCATTCATAAATTTTCTGAAATAAATATAAATCACATGTGCAGATTTACTATTGATAAACCCATTGAATGCAATAACCCTATGCCCTCTCCCAACTTTGAGTTTCCTGTGTTCGAAGCCGAAGAAGAGGAAGAAGAGGAGATCCCGGACGAGATCTCTCGATTACTTAAGCACGAGGAAAGAACCATTCTGCCTCACAAAGAGCCTTTAGAAAAGATCAACTTGGGTTCTGAAGAAGACAAAAAAGAAGTGACCATTGGATCGCTGCTTGATGCTGATATCAAGAGTAAGTTGACAGACCTTCTCAAAGAATATGTTGACGTGTTTGCCTGGTCCTACCAAGACATGCCTGGGTTGGATACCAATATTGTTCAGCATTACTTGCCATTGAAGCCAGAATGTCCGCCAGTTAAGCAGAAATTGCGAAGGACTCACCCTGATATGGCTAATAAGATCAAAGTGGAAGTTCAAAAGCAGCTCGACGCAGGTTTCCTTGTCACCTCTGAGTATCCTCAATGGTTGGCCAACATAGTGCCAGTTCCGAAGAAAGATGGCAAAGTCAGAATGTGTCTTGACTACCGTGACTTGAACAAAGCCAGTCCAAAAGATGACTTTCCATTACCACATATCGACATGCTGGTTGATAACACCGCTAAGTTCAACGTCTTTTCCTTCATGGACGGGTTCTCCGGTTATAATCAAATCAAGATGGCTCCTAAAGACATGGAGAAGACATCTTTCATCACCCCATGGGGTACTTTTTGCTACAAAGTGATGCCATTTGGATTAAAGAATGCAGGCGCAACTTACCAAAGAGCAATGACTACTCTCTTTCATGACATGATGCATAAAGAAATTGAAGTCTATGTGGACGACATGATAGCCAAGTCCAGCACAGAAGAAGAACATATTGAATATCTTTTGAAGTTGTTTCAACGATTAAGGAAATATCAGCTTCGCTTGAATCCTAACAAATGTACTTTTGGGGTTAGATCTGGAAAACTCTTGGGTTTCATTGTCAGCCAAAGAGGTATTGAAGTAGATCCCGACAAAGTCAGATCTATTCAAGAGATGCCTGCACCAAAAACTGAAAAGCAAGTAAGAGGATTTCTCGGACGATTGAACTATATCTCCAGATTTATCTCTCAAATGACTGCTACATGTGGGCCAATTTTCAAGCTTCTCCGCAAAGATCAAGGGGTTGTATGGACTGAAGATTGCCAGAAAGCGTTCGACAGTATCAAAGAGTACCTGTTAGAACCACCAATATTGATTCCTCCGGTTGAAGGAAGACCACTAATCATGTACCTTACCGTGTTGGAAGAATCCATGGGCTGTATGCTTGGACAGCAAGATGAAACTGGTAAGAAGGAGCATGCCATCTATTACCTGAGTAAGAAATTCACAGACTGTGAGTCTCGTTACTCCATGCTCGAAAAAACATGTTGTGCTTTGGCTTGGGCTTCAAAACGTCTCCGCCAATACATGATCAACAATACTACTTGGTTAATCTCCAAAATGGAGCCGATCAAGTATGTCTTTGAAAAGCCTGCCTTAACAGGAAGGATTGCCCGATGGCAAATGCTGTTATCCGAATATGACATTGAATACCGTGCTCAAAAAGCGGTCAAGGGAAGCATTCTCGCCGATCACTTGGCGCATCAACCAATTAATGAATATCAATCTCTCAAGCTTGACTTTCCTGATGAAGACGTCTTGTACTTGAAGATGAAAGATTGTGATGAACCGTTACCTGAAGAAGGTCCTGAGCCTGGATCAAGATGGGGCCTAATTTTTGATGGAGCAGTAAACGCTTTTGGCAATGGAATTGGGGCAATCATCATCACTCCCAAGGGTACTCATATCCCATTCTCCGCCAGATTACTGTTTGAGTGCACCAACAACATCGCAGAATATGAAGCTTGTATCATGGGTCTCGAAGAAGCCATTGACTTAAGGATCAAGATCCTCGACATATATGGAGATTCAGCCCTCGTGATCAACCAAATCAAAGACAAGTGGGAAACTTACCACCCTGGCCTGATTCCTTACAGAGATTATGCAAGACGTCTGTTGACTTTCTTCAACAAGGTTGAATTGCATCATATACCTCGAGATCAAAATCGAATGGCAGACGCCTTGGCTACTCTATCTTCCATGTTCAAAGTCAATCATTGGAATGATATGCCTACAGTCAGAATTACGCGCCTTGAAAGGCCCGCCTATGTGTTTGCAACTGAAGCCGTCATCGATGATAAACCGTGGTTTCACGACATCAAACGCTTCCTTCAAACTCAAGAGTACCCACTTGGGGCATCAAACAAAGATAAGAAAACTCTAAGGAGGCTTTCTGGCAGTTTCTTCCTGAATGGAGATGTGCTATACAAAAGAAACTTCGATATGGTTTTGCTCAGATGCGTGGACAGACACGAAGCAGACATGTTAATGCATGAAGTGCATGAAGGGTCCTTTGGAACTCATTCAAATGGGCATTCAATGTCCAAGAAGATCTTAAGAGCAGGATACTATTGGTTGACAATGGAATCTGACTGTTACAAACACGTGAAGAGGTGTCACAAGTGCCAGATCTACGCAGATAAGATCCATGTGCCACCGACTCTACTCAACGTTCTCTCATCTCCATGGCCTTTCTCCATGTGGGGTATCGATATGATTGGAATGATCGAACCGAAAGCTTCAAACGGTCATCGTTTCATCTTAGTGGCTATTGATTACTTCACCAAATGGGTCGAAGTAGCATCTTACGCCAATGTTACAAGACAAGTGGTTGTGAGGTTTATCAAGAATAACATCATTTGCCGATATGGTATTCCCAGCAAGATCATTACTAACAATGGTTCGAACTTGAACAACAGGATGATGAAAGAACTATGTGAGGAATTCAAGATCGAGCATCATAACTCTTCTCCTTATAGGCCAAAAATGAACGGCGCCGTCGAAGCCGCTAACAAGAACATTAAGAAGATCATCCAGAAAATGGTCGTCACTTACAAAGACTGGCATGAAATGCTGCCATTTGCTTTACATGGGTACCGTACTTCAGTGCGTACTTCAACAGGGGCAACTCCCTTTTCTCTAGTATACGGCATGGAAGCTGTGCTCCCCGTAGAAGTTGAAATCCCATCAATGAGATTCCTCATGGAGACTAAGTTATCAGAGGCTGAATGGTGTCAAAGCAGATACGATCAGTTGAACTTAATCGAAGAAAAACGTATGACTGCTCTATGCCATGGACAGTTATACCAAGCAAGGATGAAACAAGCTTTCAACAAAAAGGTTCGACCTCGTGAATTTCGAGAAGGCGACCTCGTGCTTAAAAAGATCTTGTCTTTTCAACCAGATTCTAGGGGTAAATGGTCTCCTAATTACGAAGGCCCGTATGTTGTCAAAAGAACATTTTCTGGCGGCGCCATGACTCTTGCAACCATGGATGGTGATGAACTCCCACATCCTGTGAATGCTGATGCAGTCAAGAAATACTTTGTCTAAAAAAATACAAAAGAACAGCTCGGTAAGTTGAAAACCCGCAAAGGGCGACTTAGGCAAAAATGAGCGTCTCGGTGGACTGAAAACCCGAAAGGGCGGTCCAGGCAAAAATTAGAGACAATAAACAGAAAAAATTCATCCTGGTAGATTGAAAACCTGAAAGGGCAATCTAGGCAAAAATTAGGGATTTATGACAAAGTAACTGCATCAGTCTGTGCTTCGTCACCTGAGGAGTCTTTTCATCAAAGGATCTTCAATCAAATCATCGCCAATCTGAAGCAACAAGCACAGTTGGAACTCAAAGTTGTTAGGGGGAATATTGGTTATTGCTTTCAATGTAGCCTTTTCCGCATAATTACCATTTCCAACTTTTGTAAATACTCTATGGAATCACGCCTTTAGCTGATTTCCATTCTATTAAATAAATTTGAGCCTTGTGCCCATTTGTTTGCAATCTCTAATTTCTTTTAGCTTTCAAAATGACGCTTTAATTGTGTTATTCACTTTTGAAAAAAAAAGAGAAAAATAAGTTTTAAATGAATTTACTTCACTTTTCTTTTTCAAAATAAAAGCGAAACTTTCCTTTGAGTTGTGAACAACAGAAGGAACATCAACAACTATCTCCATATGATGAACAAAAAGGATTTTCCCTGGAAAGATTGTTGAGACAACGGTATTCTTGTCCCAGAAAAGAATTCTTGAAGCAATTACCCCTCGAGGTAAAGAAGCTCTTCTATCCCCAGTGAAGAAGGTCTTCTATCCCCAGTGAAGAAGGTCTTTTATCTCCAGTGAAGAAGGTCTTTCATCCCCAGTGACGAAGATTTTCCATCTCCAGTGAAGAGGTTCTTCCACCTCAATAAGAAAAGATGCTCATCTTCCCCAGAGAAGTTTAAAGCACGCAACACCATTCATCACCCGTGTTATCTATACCGTGTTGAAGAACATTTGCCAAGTATCTGGTTGTATTGCGACGTCGGTCCCTCTCCAGTATACTCTTTTGTCTGTCAGTATTGTTAGCATGCATGCGACATTCATGACATTCATCATTCATACATATTTGCATCATTTATGCATTCTTGCACTTTTCAATGTCTGCTTTAAAATCACTTGTTTAGGATATATTTATCCCCAAAGAAAAAAAAAAAAAGAAAAAGAAACAGGTATGGGCGTGTCATCTCTCCAAGTAGGTTGTCACCCATAAGCAGAAAAGAACATCTTCTTTCTCCAGTTCCCCACTGAGATCATTCCTCGTGGAAGAAGGTTGCTTCAGTTTCTCCATTCAAAGCAAAGGAGGAGATCCCCAGTTGAGTTCATTCCTCATGGGTACAAAGTCTTGTTTGACTGTTTCTTTCCAATTCATTCATGGTTAGAACTTTGTCTTTACCAAAGATTCAAATTCCGATTCTCCAAACAGAGTCGTGAAAAACAGACAATAAGCAATAGCCTCATCATCTGAGTAGCTTATGTCTCTTCCAAAAGCTTTTTTTCCTCTCAAGGAAATCGATCATGAAGATCATTTGACGATCAGGGCCTTAGTGCTGTTCACAAGGCTGAATAACCAGTAATTTCCCTAACAAAGTCTCCAGAATCA
This sequence comes from Vicia villosa, assembly GCF_029867415.1. Lineage (NCBI taxonomy): Eukaryota > Viridiplantae > Streptophyta > Magnoliopsida > Fabales > Fabaceae > Vicia > Vicia villosa. The sequence continues at coordinate 24,615,121 of NC_081180.1, read as the reverse complement.
TTTTATCACTTGGCTGATAATTGATCATGTCTTCAAAACCGCTATCACAAGGCTGGTAGTCGGTAACCTTTTGTTCTGGTTATATTATTTAACATGTCTATCACAATGCTGATAGTCGGTAATATTAACCGAACCTTTGAAACTCTTTTTACCTTGTCAAGTATATCACCATGCTGATAGTCGGTAATCTAGTTTCATACCTTTCACCTTCGCATTACTAAACAAGTCTATCCCCATGCTGATAGTCGATAATGTCGATTGGTAAGTTTTTTACAAAGCTATCATTCCCCGGTGAAGCATACACTTGCTTTCCCGAAAAGAACAAAAATGGATTCTGTTCCTTAAAACGGATTGAAGCATCCTTCCCAATCTCTTTTCCCCAGTGGAGTCAGTTTTGATATTCCCTCGGTAAAGATATCCTTGCATCATTCGCAATTTTGGTATCTTAGGTCCAAAATTCGCGTCTTCTAATATTTAAGTCTCTTCCACCCTATCAAAATAAAGATTTTCAATCTTCATATCTCAGGTTGAAGAAACTTAAATAGGGCCATCTGTCATACCCCAATTTTTGACCTAAGATACCACCTCATATCATAGCATATGCATCATTTGCATCTCTAACAAATTGCATAACTTGTGTTTGTTACTTGTGACTCAGCAGGGTTTAATCAGGAAATCACTCATCAGTACAAGTAACAATCAATTAGGGTTTTTCTCTCCCTTCATTTCAAAAGAACTATCTTCATCAACAATCAACATTTGGTCCTCAGAGATTCATTTCAACAAGCTCAACAGCTTTGAATCGACTGAATTAGGGTTTTGACTGAAGACAGCATACTCCTGACTTTTGCTCAGAATTTGACCTAATGACTTGGGACATGACCTCAAAACCCCAAGTACATCATTTTGACCTAATCCATTGGCTCAGAACATCTCCTATACAAAGATTGATCAGACAAATCCTCAGATCAGGGTTTTTGAACTATCAGGGACTGAAATCAGGGATCACATTTGGGAAACCCTAAAAATCCCCAGGGAGTCAATCAAAGGTTTCAATCATCTTCAAATAATCCCTATGACAATATACAATGGAAATTGTATCTCAATCCAAGACCTACAGGCATCAATTTCATCAGGTCGACAATTAGGGTTTTTTGACCTAATTCACTAAACCACTGACTTTTTAATCAGGACATGGTGCCATAACTCAAACTATGATTCAATATCCTCTAATGCTTCAATGTAATCCATTCATACCATTCATTTGATGAGGATAGCTTGTTTCATTTGAAATCTCCAGAAACGCGATTCGTCTGAAAAAGTCAACTGTACAAGATCACCATTGACTTTTGGGGAATTTTGGTCAACCATGACTTTTGAAGTTTTGAATCATCAATATATGATATGAGAAGTCATTTGATCAAGAAAAATCAAGAAAATCAATCAAGAATCAAAAGTCAAAAGTTTGACTTTTCATACTTAGAAAAATTTCTAAGTGTTTTTCATGGTTTTTTTCAAACTTTGGAAGAGAATTTCTCAAAATTTCACCTACAAACTGAAAAAAACTTCCAACATGAAAGTTGTAGATTTTGATCCAATAAACAACTTTGACACATATAAATTTTTTCCATAAGATCAACCATTTAAGAGATATGGTGCTTCAAAGTTGGTATCTTTTGAAAATTTCACTTGAAATCTCATTTTCTTCAAAGTTCATGGATCTTTTTCACCCATTTCCTTAAAGGTCTTGAAGAAACTTTCAACTAGGGTTTTGAAGTGTGTCATATGAGCTTTCCAAAATGTCCAAGAGCATGAAGAAATTTGAAGTGTAGCTATGGTTTTGAATTTTGACATTAGTGAACTTTTCACTTGAAATTTCAAGCCATTTTTCACTAAGTTTCAATACCATATGGTTTATAATGCAAACAATGATGCATCAATGCAATGATTAGGAGATATTTTCTGATTTGAGATCAGAATGGAAAGAGATAAGAAGCTTGAGTTTTAACCATGGTTTGGTCACTTTAACTATTTTGCATTAAATGTAAAAGATGCTAGTTTATCTCTTAAGCCAAGTCATCAAACTTTGGGCAACTTGCAAAGGCTCTGCATTCAGAACTCATGGCCTATAAATAGAGGTTCAAAACACTCTTCAAATCACACCAAAACCTCACAATTATAGGTTTTCTCTCTTCTTTCTTGAATTACAAGTCATGTGTTTCAAAGTGAGGTAGAAAACTCAACCTCCAAACCTTGCAAGTTCTGAACAAAGTGATGCTTCCCACAACTTCTAAATGTCATATATGATGTGTCTGAATCACTCATACACCCCAAAACACCTGAAAACTCAAAATCATCATCTCACCTCCAAATATGCATAACATGAGACTTATCATGCCAATTTTTGTTCAGGCTCAATTCTGTCCAAACTACCACTTCTAACATCATCCATACATCACATATGAACTATCCAAGCACTCACATATGATCTGTAACCTCATAATCATCAGATTCGATTCTCACTCCAAGCAGCTGCAGTTCAGGTTCCATGGCCTTGCTCAAGTGAATTCAAACTGTTCCAAGCATTCAAACATGTTCCATAAGGTCCATTGATGCTGTTCAGATCAAGAAATAACAACTGGAACTCCTCTACTGCAAAATTCGATCTCCAGCTTTGGCATTTTTGAGGTAAGTGCCTATCAACTTCAAACTCATACATACATGCATCATAAATGAAAAACTGGTTTACCATCTTGTTTCTGCACTATCACTGATCAATAGCCCTCAATCAATTTCATAATTCATCAACTATACACAATTTCAGAGTGAATTATAGAATTAGGGTTCTTCGTGTTCATCAGAGAATCAATGGCCCTAGAGTGAAAATAAATGGAATTAAATGGTACCATCATGTTCCTTATGAAAAAACGAGTAAGATACACCTTTCACTTGATCAATTTGGTTCAGTTTTGAAGATTTTCAAATTCAAATGGGGTTGGTGTTCTTGGCGCGCTTTTTGGTTCAGAAATTTCAAATTCTTGTTTGTTAATATAACTAAATGGACGCGTGTATGTTACAAGCCACAAGCGTGGCTCAGTTGGCTTTTGTTTTGAGAAACAACCTCCAGGTCGTGGGTTCAACACCCTTAGGGACCAAAACCAATTTTTTTATCACTATTTTTCTTCAATTTCTTCACAACTTCACCAATTAATTTAACCATTCAAATTAATTTATTTTCCCTTCATTTTTTACACACTTCTTATTTAATATACATATTTTGACAATATCAAAAAAAATCACAAAAAAATATTTATTTAATGTGTTTTTAATTAGGTTTAAAATGACATGTTTTTAGGTATTTTCAAATACTTTAAATATTGTTTTATTTGATTTTTTCAAACCTAATCACTTGTAAATATTTTTGTGATCAAATCCTAATCACTTGTAAATATTTTTGTGATCAAATCCTAATCACTTAGGTCTTAATTAAGCATTAAAACTTGTTTTAAACTTAATTAAGTTGATTTCTTTCAAATTCAAATCGTTTTAAAACGAGCGATCGCGATTCTTTTCAAAAACGATAAACCATTTCCTTTTGAACTATTGATTAAATTTTAATTGATCAATTGATTTTCAAAATGATGTGGGGCCTCTCGAATATTAGAGAGTATAAGACCCACTCTTTTTACAGTTTTTCTTTGTACAGAAAACTTTTTTAACTTTTCAAACAACTCTCAAACAGTTTTTCAAAAGCGAAACTTCGCGTCTGTAAATAAAACAGTCAACCATGTTTTGTAAATAAAACACGGGCCTCCATGTAGGTATAAGTCCCAAGCCCCTTTTGTACATACCCATTCCTGTACATGAAATTAGGTATTTCATTGTACACACACCGTTTTGTACATATCTCGATCAACTTGATTTTTAACTTTGAATAACAAACCAAAAATGAAGGTTTTCTTTAAATCTTCCCAAAAATATACCATGGGCCTCCATGTAGGTATAAGTCCCAAGCCCCTTTGTAAATACCTGTTTACATAACTTTGAATAAACTCAAGTGGACCTCTCCCCGAGTGTAAGTCCCGAGCCCCGTGTATACAAATGGATCATGCTTACAGGTATATTTCCTTCATAAACTCCATTATATACACACACTTTGTCATATATATATAATTGTTCATGTTTGTTCATATTTGTTCATACTTGTTCATATGTGTGATATGTGTGCTTGTTCAACTTAGTACAACACTAGGTTCCCCATAGCCTCCTATTGGGCTTCGTGCAAAGAATCTCCACTAGTTTAGGTTTGGACATAGAGTATGGTTTCCCGGTGAAATCGCTCTAAGAGCCCAGACCAACTATACCATGCCTCCCCTTGGGCTTTGTACAAACGAGTGACCCTCCCATAGCCTCCTCTTGGGCTTACAATGCAAGGACCCTGGATTGTCCCTCCCATAGCCTCCTCTTGGGCTTACAATGCAAGGACCCTCGGATAGCCTCCTCTTGGGCTTCGTACAAGGACCCACGGGCTTCTTATAAGCACCCCAATATCCAAATCAAATACCCTAGGAGATTAGACATTTATCATCTCTATGATAGGAGTATCTCTTCTATATCATCACAAACAATTAATCAATCAAACTTTTTTTGCCACAAGGCTGGCTAATCAATCAAACTTTTTTTGCCACAAGGCTGGCTAATCAATCAAACCGTTTTGCCACCATACTGGCGGATTAATCAAAGTTTTGTCACAAGGCTGACTTCATAGAAACTTTTGCCACGAGGCTGGCTGATTAATCAAAACTTTTTGTCACAAGGCTGACTTCATTGAAAGTTTTTGCCACAAGGCTGGTTAAACAACAAAAACATCTTTATCATTCTAAGCACCCTAAGTGGCATGGCCCCGGGCTTATAATGAAAAGATTTTCAAACAAAAATCAAACAGATGTATGTGATGATATAGATTAGATACATCGAACATTTAGATGACCTTTGTCTCTTTTCCTTTGCTTCCACTAGCATAAGTGGGAACTACGATTGCTCTGACTTTCTCAACATCCCTTTGAGAATACGTAGGCACAAGGTCGATCCTTGGCGAGCAAAATAAAACAAAAAAAAACCATTCAAACCTTAGCACCCGTAGACCCCGAGCTACAGATGCTCTGATTCCCTCTAAGGGATATGTATGCAGAGGATCGCGATGATCTTTGCGAGCATAATCAAACAAACACCTTAGGTCCCACCTATTTCACAACAGAACCTCCACCATAACAAGAATGGAATAAATAAAACAAAGAAACCTATAGAGTACTATAGATACGTTGGGTGCTAATACCTTCCCTTCGTGTAACCAACCCTCTTACCCAAGATCTCTCCCCCCACTTTTAAGGTTATTGCAACTTTTTTCCTTTTCCTCTTTTGGAAACAATAAAAAGTTTGGTCCGTACAAAAGAAAAATCATTTTTTGAGCACTCGAGCCCAAAGAAGGCATCAGGTGTCTCATCCCAAAAAAAAAGACAACGATTTTTCCCCGCGACACTTGTGCTCTCTTGGTTTTGTTTGTTGTTATTTTTATGTTTGTTTTTGTTTGAGGACAAACAAAGGTTTAAGTTGGGGAGAGTTGTTAGTTACCAATTTGTGTAAATATCTTAGGTAATTTTTGGTAACTTTCAAGTCTTTTTGTGGTTAATAGTAGTATTTTATTATCATTTGGTATATATTTATTCTTATATTTATATTATTGTTGAATAGTTCTTATCTTTGCAATCTATGTTGGATTTTGTAGTTTTTATAGATAATTGGAAGCTTGGACCATGGAAAACGGACTTTGAAGATGTTCCAAGACCAAAGCCAAAGATTGCTGAAAAGAGGTAGCGCTCTAAGCGAGGTTGAGCCCGCTAAGCGCGGTTTTGAAGAAAAGAAGGAAGTTCTGGCAGAGAGTTCCGCGCTAAGCGAGGTCTGGAGCCCGCTTAGCGCGGTTGGGCGGTTTAGCAATTTTTGATGGCGCGCTTAGCGGGCTACACCGCGCTAAGCGCGATCTGCGAAACTTTGTTTATTTGATTAGGGGCCAGATCACTTTGAAGAAAATATAGAGAGATATTTTGAGAGAGAACCAAGAGCACAAAACACTGTAGCATACTAAGAGTTGAAGATTCGAAGCCTTGATCGTCGATTAATCGCCTTTGATGCTTGTTGATCTTCATCCTTTCCTTCTTGAGCAAGCTACCATTCTCATGGATAGCTAAATCTCTTTTGTATCAAGATAAGATGTAATCTTCCTAGCCTTTTGTATGTATTTCTTGTGAATATATTGTGTATGAACAAGTGATGATCAATATAGATGGTTTAGTTTGTTTATTAAAGCTTTTCTTTGGTATAAATGTTTGAGACATCAATGTTTGTATCTAGACCTAACTTATCATCTTTCAAACTATAAGTTGCAGACATGGATTTAGCGTTTGATGTTTACTAAGTATCGGTTTTAAAACGTTATTTGTATTGTTTAAACGGTGGAGAAATCGTCGGTTAAACAATACGGTAAATCTAGCTATATCGTTGCGGACACGGACGATATAGACGGCGATACGTAATTATATTGATCGTTAGCAAGTTCAGAGACATATATATATAAGGAAACATACAAATTTAGGTCGATGAAATCGAATCTTGATACATTTTCTTTAACTTAGAACTTTCATTAATTTACTCTTTGCTACTAAAGTGATTGAATGATCTTTTGCAAACTTAAAACTAAAGTAACATTAACTCAAGACAAAATAGGCTATAGAACGGCAGTGATATCGCAATAATCCCTGTGGATACGATATAAACGAAAAGTACACCACATTACTCTTTCAACAGGCTTTGGCTGCCAACTTGGGCTATGGGTGAACAATTTCAGGTGACTCATGCTTATAACAATCAGGAATTCATAGTTGATATAGGAAAAAGGTCCTGCAGTTGTAACTTCTGGGAGTTAGTTGGTATTCCCTGTAGGCATGTTGTGGCTGCATTGGGATTTAGGAACCAGAACCCAGAACTGTTTGTTCATGAATGTTACACAAGGGGTAAGTATGCCCTTTGCTACGGAGCTGCTATTAGCCCTATAAATGGACGTGATATGTGGCCTGAGGTTGAAACTGAAGAACTCTTACCTCCTACATATAAAAAGGGCCTGGTAGACCAAGAAAACTAAGAATTAGAGAGACGGGTGAGGAAGGAGCTAGAAGAAGGTTACCAGGGGTTTCATATAGATGCACTAGGTGTGACAAGATCGGACATAATGTAAAGTCATGCAAGAGCAAGAAACAAGATCCTAATGCCTTGAAAAGAAAGGTATGTTAGTATTATCTTATCTTTGTATGTTAATCATATTTGCATTTGTCCATCTTGTTGGTTTTCCTTGTATGTTTATTATGTTGTGTATACTGTGTTACAGAAGAAGAAGGTGAAACAAGATGGTGCTGCTACAGCTGATTGTGCAACAACTAATGGTGCTGCTACATCTACTCAAGCTGGTTCTACAACTGATGGTGCTGCCACAGCTACTCAGCCTGGTGCTACAACTCCCAGTGATGCTACAAAGACTCAACCTGCTGGTGCTACAACTGATGCTGCTGTTGAAGATTCATTATTTGGGGATGTAAGTGATGCCATGATTGCAAGTGTACCCGACATAATTGTACAAACAACAACAAGTATAGGCTCAACAAGTAACAAAGACAAAGGCAAGCAGAAGGTGAAACAAGAATTCAAACCATTGCGAAAGAGGTGTAGTGAGAGAATTAAAGAGAATTGGTTTAAAAAACCAAAACCATTTACAGGTCCTGGTTCTAACCCAGATGAACCTTTTTGTTTTACTGAAGATGAGGAAGAAGTAAAGGTGACAAAGAAACAGGTTCCAAAGGGTACACCTAAAAAGATACCAAAGAAGACTGTGAAGAAGAAGTCAATTCAAGAACTCATAAGTTGATTATGTTAGGCACAATGTTATGCACAAATGTTAGTGCTTTTTATGTTATGACATGCTTTGACAAATGTTAGTGTTTTTTGTTAGAGTTTTGAGCACATCTGTTAGTGCTTTTTGGTAGTGACTTATGCACATCTGTTTGTGCTTTTTGACTGTGTTTTATGCACATCTGTTATTGCTTTGTTTTGTCAGCTAATCTAATTGCACTATCTTGTAATGTTAACAATCAGTGACATCTTGTAATGGTAACAATTGGCTTTATATCACACAACAAATGTCAAACAGATTTTCTTTCCATTCCTTTCAAAGTACATAGATCCAACTTAACTCAAAATACATATAAAGATAACCTAATACTGACAACAAAATACACAATGTCATACATATTGCTAACATCACATGATATTATACAATAAACCAACTATCAAACAACACATGAAAATAGCAATCTGGATCTGCATAGTTTTCCTTCTCTGCGCTTCAAGCTTAATCTTCAATTTCACCACTTTCTTTGATACTGATTCCAACTGAATTTGAAGTACCTCACATTTCTTGCAACATGGATGAATCACTGTATTGCCTTTGATTGAGTCTCCATTTTCATCATCCCATAAGAACAATTCGCAACTATTGCCAGTCTACAAAATACGATTTGCACAATTACTAACACACATAATAAAAATCGTAAAACAAATCATTTCCAGTTTAACCACCAACATACTTACCCCAGCATTGCGACATTTCCAGAACTTTCGATTCCGGTTTTGAACTGTGTTGGAGACCCACATCTTCATGGGTCTATCACAGCCGCATCTGGGCAACACTTGATGGGAGACTGAATCAACACTGCTTCCTCGAGAGCTGCTTCCCACCATGATCAATTGGGTGTACGATTAAGAACGATTGGGAATGAAAGGTGCAGAAACACAGTGATGAAGAAGAATATTGGGGGCTATAAAGATTGAACGGCGCGGCGCAGAGGAGAAATTGATTTGGGAGAAAAAAAAACCTAGCATCGGTGATGAAGAAGAAGGATAACCTCAATTGCCACCTGGACAGCTTAAAATAATACACAGTCAGCATTCTTGGTAAAAGGGTGTGGTGAAAAGGGTTTACTTGTTTTACAAGGGTGCGTTAATAAAAAAAATAACTTCAGGGGGGCAATATCAAATCTCGCCCTAATGGTAGGGGGATCGTACAATTAACCCATATATATATATATATATATATATATATATAGGGTAGCCTATTTAGCTTTTTTTCTAATATATATGCATACATGAACCAACTTATTTAACATATCTCTAATAAATATGAAAATATAGGCCGGCCTATAAGGCTTCATAGGCCTTTTTAATAGCTTAAGCCTGACCTATTTAATAAAATAGGCTTTTAAAAAAGCCTAAGCCTGACCTCTTTATTATAACTTACTCCACATCTTTACTATTTATTATATTCAATCTAATGGTTAAAAATAATAAGGAATAGTTTTCTCTCACCACATTTAATTACTTATTATTTTTAACCATTAGATTGAAAATAATAAATGGTTAAGATGTGGAGTAAGTTATAATAACTTACTCTTGGAGTAAATATAATCATCCTCTCTCTCTCTCTCTCTCTCTCTCTCTCTCTCTCTATATATATATATATATATATATATATATATATATATATATATATATATATATATATATATAGGGTAGCCTATTTAGCTTTTTTTCTAATATATATGCATACATGAACCAACTTATTTAACATATCTCTAATAAATATGAAAATATAGGTCGGCCTATAAGGCTTCATAGGTTTTTTTAATAGCTTAAGCCTGACCTATTTAATAAAATAGGCTTTTAAAAAAGCCTAAGCCTGACTTCTTTATTAAATAAGCCTGACCTGGCCTAGGCGTATGTAGGCTGGGCCGTAGGCCCCTGTAGGCCAGCCTGGCCTATTCCCACCCCTAGGTACAATGTAAAAATATATACTCTCAAAATACACATCATATTTGACATTTTTAAACAAATTAAAAAAATATATAAATAAAGAGAAAAAGGGATATGCACTGACAGTGTAAAATATTTTTACACTGTCAACCAATCACAACCATGTATCTAATTAAAACACAATTTTAATTAAAAAAATTAATATGACATGGCAATGGTAAGGATTTTGATTGGATGTATGTGTAAACGTTGTTTACACTGTCAGTGCACTACCTTTAAACTCATAAATAAAAGAGAGATATTAAATTATTATTGGTATATTTTAATTATTATTATTATAAAATTAAATAAATAATAAATTAATAACATTAATTAGAACATATTGAAGAGTAATTCAATATTCAGAAGATGGACTGATCTTTTGATGGTTACTCAGAAGATAGTATTGACCAGAAGATGTTATCTGGGTCCCATTAGCTTAGCTGTTTAGTAGTAAGGGTACTTTAGTATTTTTGTAGTATTGTACTGTTTGTACCTTAGACTTGTTCACTAAGTTTACTGTTTTAGGGCTTATGTGGCAAGATTTTCTTTTCTTATAAAAAGCCTTGTAATAGCTATCATTAATAGTAGAATACAACATTTATTCTCTCATCTCTTTTGCGCCGTTATTCTATTATTCTCTTTGTCACCATCTTTATTCATTGTGCACCAACAATTGGTATCAGAGCTCCGGTTCCAAACACAGGGAAACACGAGTGAACGTGAGTTTGTGTGACTGTGTGATTGATTTTGTTTCTGGGAAACAAAGTTGTGTTGAATCACATTTTTCTTGATTGTTTGTGGGTTGGGAAACACTGTGTGAGTGTGAGTGAAATCTATTTTTGTCTGCACAAGTTTAAAGATGAGTGGAAGCAACTTGAATACCAAACTTCCAGTTCTTGATGGTAAAAACTGGAATAGATGGATGATTCAAATGCGTGTATTATTTGGTGCTCAAGATGTTCTAGATCTTGTCACTGGAGGATATATTCCGGTTGCAGCGGATGCAACGGAAGAACAAAGAGAAGCGCAGAGAGAGACGAAGAAGAGAGACCAAAAGGCGTTGTTCTTCATCCATCAGTGTGTGGATGTGAATGTGTTTGAGAAGATTGCTGATTCTATGACGTCAAAGGAGGCGTGGGATATACTGGTCAGGTGTTACGGTGGTGACGTATCAGTGAAGAAGGTGAAGCTTCAATCCCTGAGAAAGCAATATGAGAATCTCAACATGAAGAACAATGAGAAAGTCTCTGAGTATATCTCTAGAGTGATTGTGATCACTAATGAGATGAAGGCTTGTGGAGAAACTCTTTCTGAACAAGTAATCATAGAGAAGATATTGAGGTCACTTACTCCTCAATTTGATTATATTGTTGTATCCATTGAACATTCTAAAGATCTGGAAACCATGAGAATATAAGAGTTGCAAAGCAGTTTAGAAGCACAAGAGTTGCGTCTGACTGAGAGAACTTCTGAGAGAGAAGTTGAGCAAGCTCTGAAGGCTTCTTTTGTCAAGAAGGACCAGAAGCATAGACGTGGTGATAGATTCCAAAAGGAAGCCTCAGCTTTTGATGAGAAGAGATATCAGAAGGGAAAGGATAAGAAGAAAGTTCAATGTTACTATTGCAAACAGTTTGGCCATTTTGCTAGAGACTGTTTGGCAAACAAAGGAAGGAGATCAGAAGAAGCAAATATAGCCAGAGGAGGATTAGATGATGAACCTGTGCTGTTGATGGCTTCAGAGTCGGACAAAAGATGTTCGTCAGAATGGTGGTATATGGACACTGGGTGTTCAAATCACTTGACTGGAAACAAACAATGGTTGATAGACTTTGACTCTGAAAGGAGGACAAAGATCAGATGTGCTGATGATAAGTACCTATATGCAGAAGGTATGGGAAATGTCAAAGCCAAAGTGAAGAATGGAAAGACTGTTCTGATCAAGGATGTTTGGTATGTTCCTGGAATCAGAAGCAATCTGATGAGTGTGGGTCAGCTCATTGAGAAAGGTTTCTCAGTTGTTATGAAGAACAACCTCTTGAAGTTGTATGATTCCAATCAGAAGTTGATTATGCAATCTGAATAGGGAATCAACAGAACATTCAAGGTGAATGTAGAAACAGCTGAAACAGAGTGTCTGAGTGCTGAAGGCTCAGAAGGTGATAGTAAGCTATGACACAAGAGGTTGGGGCACTTGAACTATAGAAGTCTGGGGCATCTAAGTTCTAAGAAGCTCGTACGTGGCATTCCTAAGATTGTAAAGCCTAAGAAGTCATGTGAGGTATGCATGAAAGGCAAACAACCCAGATTGCCATTTGTATCAAAAGTTGCTCCAAGAGCAAAGCATGCTCTGGGAGTAGTGCACTCTGATGTGTGTGGACCATTTCCAGAACCTTCACTTGGAGGAAATAGGTATTTTGTGTCTTTTGTGGATGAGTTCACAAGAATGACGTGGGTAACTCTCATTAAGTTTAAGAATGAGGTGTTTACAGAATTCCAGAAGTTCAAGGTGAAGGCTGAGAAGCAGAGTGGTCAGAAGATAAAGATTCTCAGAACGGATGGTGGAGGCGAGTATAACTCTACAGAATTCCAGAAGTTCTGTGATGATAATGGAATTGAGCATGAAGTTACTGCTCCTTATACTCCTCAACACAATGGTCTTGCTGAACGTAGAAACCGTACTTTGCTTGATATGACGAGAAGTATGCTTAAAGAGAAAAAGCTTCCTCATAATCTTTGGGGAGAAGCTGTTGCTACTGCAGCATATGTGCTCAACAGGTGTCCAACGAAGAGGCTGAAGGAAATTGTTCCTTTAGAGAAGTGGACTAAAGAGAAACAGAGTGTTAGTCATATGAAGGTTTTTGGTTCTGTGTGTTACAAACACGTTCCAGAAGCTAGAAGGAAGAAGCTGGATGATAGAAGCAAAGTGATTTTATTGGTGGGGTACCACAGTACAGGTGCATACAAGCTCTATTGTCCAGAGACTAACAAAGTTGAAGTCAGCAGAGACGTCATTGTGAAGGAATCAGAAGTTTGGGATTGGAGAAAGTCTCAACCAACTTCTGATGTAGAGATAACTTTTGAAGAAAAGTTAGAGTCAGAAGATGAAGAATCTTCTGAAGACGAGTCAGAAGATGAAGCATCTTCTGAAGATGAGTCAGATGGAGAATCTGATTCTGATCCAGATTCTGATGATGATCCAGAGTCTGATGGTAGTCATGATTCTGGAAGGGAAAACTCTGATGACATAGGGTCTGGAGGACAAGCTTCTGGAGATGATCATGGAGATGGTGACTCTGGAGTAGCTGACTCTGAAGTAGCTCAGCAACCACAAAGAGTCAGAACTATACCAAGAAGGTTTGCAGATTTTGACATGTTGCAAGACACAGAAATTGACTCAGAAGGAGAGGTCATTCAGTGCACCATGTTAGTAGATTCTGAACCAGTGAGTATAGAAGAAGCGCTCAAGAAGAAGGTTTGGCTGAATGCCATGAAAGAAGAACTTGAGGCTATAGAAAGAAACAAAACTTGGAAGCTGACAGAACTTCCGAAGAAGAAGAAAGCCATCAGCGTCAGATGGGTTTTCAAAGTAAAGCTGAAGCCAGATGGATCAGTTGGTAAACACAAAGCAAGGCTAGTGGCTAGAGGTTTTCTTCAGAAACCTGGACTAGATTACTTTGAGGTGTTTGCTCCTGTAGCTAGACATGAAACAATCAGACTGGTGATTGCGTTAGCTGCGAACAGAGGTTGGTCCTTGATGCATCTGGATGTAAAGTCTGCATTTCTGAACGGTCCATTACAAGAGGAGGTATACGTGTCACAACCCCCTGGCTTTGTGAAAAAGAATAAGGAAGAGATGGTGTACAAATTACACAAAGCTCTGTATGGATTGAAGCAAGCGCCTAGAGCTTGGAATTTGAAAATTGATTCATTTTTCAAGAAGCAAGGGTTTCAGAAGTGTGAGATGGAATATGGAGTTTATGTGCAACATTCTGGATGCAATATGATTCTGTTGTGTCTTTATGTTGATGACATATTGCTTACGGGGAGTTGTCCAGAAGATCTGATGAAGTTCAAGAAGGTGCTGATGAATGAGTTTGAGATTACAGACCTTGGGAAAATGTCATATTTTCTAGGGATGGAGATTCTGTACTCAGAAGATGGTATCATTCTGCATCAGTTGAAGTATGAGTTAGAACTTCTGAAGAAATTCAAGTTGGAGAATTGCAAAGCTGCTGTTACACCGTCAGAAGTGAATCAGAAGTTGGACTCTGATTCTGAAGGTGAAGATGTTGATGTTACGGTATTCAAACAGCTGGTTGGTTCTCTAAGGTATTTGTGTAATACCAGGCCTGATATATGCTATGCAGTTGGATTGGTTAGTAGGTTCATGAGTAAACCTAAGTGGTCCCATTACCAAGCTGCTGTCAGAGTCTTTAGATATGTCAAGGGAACTCTGAAGTTTGGCATATTGTTTCCTTCTGGGAGAAAGGAAGAATCAGAGTTATTGAGTTATTTTGATTCTGATTGGTGTGGAGACAGAGTTGATAGAAGGAGTACTTCTGGATATTTGTTCATGTTTCTGGGAGGCCCTATCTCTTGGAGTTCCAAGAAGCAACCTGTTGTTGCTCTATCAACCTGTGAAGCTGAGTACATCGCAGGCGCTGTAGCTGCATGTCAAGTTGTGTGGCTTCTGAATCTATTAGAAGACCTGAAGATTAGGGTGAAGAAGCCTCTGAAGCTGATGATTGATAACAAGTCTGCAATCAATCTTGCCAAGAATCCGGTGTTACACGGAAGAAGCAAGCATATTGAGACTAAGTATCATTTCTTGAGAAGCCAAGTCCAGAATGGAACATTAGAAGTTGTGCACTGTAGCACTCAGAAGCAAGTGACAGATGTTCTGACGAAGGCGATCAAGACGGATCAATTTCTGCTCTTGAGGGATGGAATTGGCGTTGTCAGTTTTGATTGAAGAATATGAATTAAGGGATGGTATTGAAGAGTAATTCAATATTCAGAAGATGGACTGATCTTCTGATGGTTACTCAGAAGATAGTATTGACCAGAAGATGTTATCTGGGTCCCATTAGCTTAGCTGTTTAGTAGTAAGGGTACTTTAGTATTTTTGTAGTACTGTACTGTTTGTACCTTAGACTTGTTCACTAAGTTTACTGTTTTAGGGCTTATGTGGCAAGATTTTCTTTTCTTATAAATAGCCTTGTAATAGCTATCATTAATAGTAGAATACAACATTTATTCTCTCATCTCTTTTGCGCCGTTATTCTATTATTCTCTTTGTCACCATCTTTATTCATTGTGCACCAACAGAACACAATTAAAATTTAAAATTACATTAAAAACTAAAAACAATATTTATGTTAGACAGATAAATTTTATAAACGTGATATTTATTTTAGGTTAAAGGAGGATAAAACACCAAAGTCATATCTGCAATGCTTTTCTTCCACAAGCAACCAATAATTTTTAAATTTGCTCAAACAATATGATAAAAAAAGTTTTTTTTAGAAAATCACTGGCTTTTTTAGTTTAATTTTGATTAAATTATAGTCCTCTATAAAAATTTAATTCGTGAGAATTGTCTTTATTTTCTAGAAAATTACTGAGGGAAAAAATTGTGAAATTGTTGGACCTTTTACTTTAGAATTTTATATCCGCGAGGGAATTGTCAGCAAGAAGAATGCGATTGGTTCATTGGTTGTGTGCCACTTTCCACTTGTGTCTATAATGCCATGCGAGTGCGATAGTCAATTCCAACTGCGTTTGGACAATCATTTTCCTCCACGCGGCGGCGGGTAGACAATAAATTTATTTTTAGTTTTGATTACACTTTTTAATTAAAACTAGTAACAAATCCGTACATAGGTTCTGTTCGGTTACGCGAATTTGAATACATCATTTATTTTAAATAAAAATATTAAAAAAAAATTAGATACATAATTGATTATTTCATATATAAAAATATTTAGATCAATAATAGATTTTTTCCCGTATACCATTTTTTGATTAAAAATATTTAATCATAAATACAATTTTCGTATATAAAAATATTTAAATCAATAATAGATTATTTTTCTCGTATACAGACTTCATTTTTGTTTAGGTATCATTTACAAAAATATTTGGATCAATAGTAAATTTCGTATATAAAAATATTTAGTTTTTTCCCGTATACAATTTTTAAATAAAAAATATTTAGGTCATAAATACCATTTTTTCGTAAATAATAGATTTTTCTGTATAGAAATATTAATTTTGTTTAGGTATCATTTACAAAAATATTTGAATCAATATTAAATTTTCGTATATTAAAATATTTAGATTAATAATATATTTTTTCCCGTACACCATTTTTTGATAAAAAATATTTGATCATAAATATAATTTCTCGTATATAAAAATAATTAGGTCAATAATAGATTTTTTCCCGTATAGAGACTTCATTTTTGTTTAAGTATCATTTACAAAAATAATGGTATTTTGGATTTTTCCACAACCATTAATTTTCTTATATTATAGATTGATAGTTTTTTTTTTTTTGGAAGAAAGAAGTGAGAAAGTGATGAAAGAGAAAAAATAGAGAATAGAGAGATTTGACAAGTTTGATAAAATAGAAGAGTTGTATTATTTTAATAATAAAATTAAGAACTTTATGGTACAAAGACCAAAAAACCACAATTTTAATGTGGTAGCAAAAAATTAAATAAGGGTATTTTAAACTTTTCCACAACCATTAATTTTCTAATATTACTAGTAACAAACCCGTGTATACACACGGGTTCTATTCTGTTACGCGCATTTAGATACATCATTTATTTTAAATAAAATATTAAAAAAGAAAATAAATATTTAGATAAATAATTAATTATTTCGTATATAAAAAATTTAGATCAATAATAGATTTTTTCTCGTTGTTTACCCAGAAAAATGGTAAACAAGCGCTAGTTTCCTTTTTAAAGGTTACTTTTGCGGAATCAACTAGAATACTCCAAGACTAATTGCGTTATTTTGTTATATTATGTGTATCTGGTTTGTATTAAATGCAACGGTGACTTTAAAGTAAAAGTAAACACTGAAATTAAAGACTTTAAAGTAAATCAAAGCAATAAAAAAGCAGTAAATGTGTACTGAAAGATGAAATATAACGTAAAATGATTGCATTAATTAAACTGGTACGCATACGTACATTCCAAAGTTGCACTCTTTACTCATTATTGCACAGAGATTTGAGTTTACTTGTGTTTATGTAGAAAATGCGGACCCCTAACTATTCCTATGGAACTTGCTTAAATAGTAAAATAAAATAACTACTAATAACGGTCGACTGATTATCAGTCAACACGTGTCTTCGACATGCAAGATCTTCAACTGTGAGACCTCCACGCGTCTCTTGTAACTGCTGAAAACTGTCTCCTTTTAACTTCCAATACCTCTCGACTTCCACTTCAGTTTCTGCAGCAAAATTCTTAAGTCTTCGCATACTTCTGATCGAACGCTGAAGCCTCTAATAATATTTCTAGTCGAACAGCTTCGACTACTAAGCATTACTTAGTCGAACCACTTCGACCCAAATGGCAATGTAGTTATTTAATTGAGGCCCAATTACCAATTTAGGGCCTTTCTACCAAATTGAGGCCCAATTACCAATTTTGAGCCCCAGTTGCCCATTTATTGGTAAGTCGAAATCCTAGGGTAACAAATTGCCCCCCAAGCGACTTCTTTCGACTGACTTTAGGAAAGAGAAAAGATGGCGTTTCAGTTCTTTCTTGGGTTTCGACTTTTGTTAATTCCCATTACGCCATGATTACATTTCATTTTCCCAGGCACTAATTATTACCTAATTCTTAGGTAATAGGCTATAACTGCTTCCACTTTCTGAAACCAGTTTTCAAAGCGTTTCTTTGACATGACCTTTGATTTTACAACTTCTTTTTCGCACGATTTCTGCTGACGTCATTACCAGCTTATATATATGTGCAACTCTCTTCTCCTTCTTCTTTCTTTCTCGTTTTACTTCTCTTCCCAAACGTTTCAGAAAGAATCATCTCTTTCCCTCTAACCTTTACCCATTTTCTTCTTGTCCTTTCACACACAACAATGGCAGCTACAACCACCAACACCACTGTGTATGCTACGGGTGCGAACCCTTTAGGGTTTATTATGTCCCGTGAAGAAGAAGAACAAGGATTAGATTTCATTCCTCAACCTAACCTTTCTGAAGCCAAAGCCATCATTTGGCAAAACCAGATGTTAATCCCTTTTCAGATTACTGATAAATTAATGGCTTTTTCAGGGCCATTACCAGACCACCGTTACCACCCAGAGCAAACCACTGGGTTCTTTCCTTGCTTCCAAACCACCATGCCTGTAGCTTTCGACAAACCACGTGTCCTCGATTTGAAGTTTATGGATCCTTCGCTTAGGGTTTTCCGTTCGACTCCAGCTCCTGGCAACAAGGAATACTTGGCTTGGCTTAACAAAGTTCAAGCGAAAAAACAACAAAGATGGGAGGAATTGGGCATCTTTGACGTCATACAATTATCTAGGACTGGTCATAGAGTTTGTCCTCCCATGCTACTTGCTTCGATCTTCTTCTGGGAAGGTTCGACTAACACCTTCCACTTTCCTTGTGGAATGATGACTCCCACTCTCTTCGACGTGGCTGCCATCACAGGACTTTCGCCATTGGGTGAGATCTTCGACCCAACTCTTCCCACAGAAATGAATTTCAACTTCACTAATGCTACCATTACCAAGTATATGCAAGATCATTTTGATAAGTCGACAGAAGAAGTTTCTGACGAAGAGCATGTTGCTTTCCTCACCTACTGGCTATCATACTATCTGTTCTGTCCAAGATCTGTTCAGATTGCTAAAGGTTACATACCTTTGGCTATTCAGATTCATGAAGGTCGAAAGGTCTCTTTAGGTAAGCTTCTTCTCTCTTATCTTTACCATACTTTAAGCATAGCATCTCTAAGGATCAAACGCCTGCACGAAACCCCAAAACAACTCTCTCTATCAGGACCTTATTGGCTCTTGCAACACTGGCTGAATGCCACTTTCGAGTCACACGTTGGCTATACCGTCTCTCGATCTATTCTTGAGGTCATGTATGACCGAAGGGTCGAAGGTATCAAACTTGCTTTTCAAACTCCTCAAGATGAGACTAACAAGTCTAATCTTCTCAAATATGTGAGATTGTTTTCTGAATGTAAAACATTCATAGCTTCTATGGCCCCTTTCTCCAACAGATGTTTTGGGCCAACTTGGTTTAAGGCTGTTTTCCCTGGAAATACTCCAACCCTTCGAGCTCAATTAAATGCTATTTGGGCTGCTTTTCTGACTCCAATGCTTCTCTCTCACCGTATTGAGTCGACAGGCAAGTGCTGTGGGTTTGTAAGTTATCAACCAAATTTAGTCTCTCGGCAATTTGGTTTGAGCCAGATGCTACCCAAAAGCCTGTATTCCCATGACAAAGATATTTGTTATTCTGGTCGACCGTTCACGGCTCGTCAGCATCTTGACTGTTTAAAGTTTCATAATAAACAATCTTTGGAACATCCAACTTTCACTTTTCAAAATTCTTACTTCACAACTAAAGAGTTCAGTGAGTGGTGGTCTGAATACTACCAACTATTTGATGGAGATTCTTTTATCAAGAAACTGAATGTTGCATTCGACAAGTTGGAGGATCAACTTACGATAAGTAAGTATTTTTTGTTTGCTTTCGTTTCCTTATTGTTAATAGCAATGTTCTAATTTCAAACTTAGACCTTTCAGGGCCTGATCTTACCACTCAAGTCGAAGTCTCTGCTCCTAAATCAGGTCGAAAACGTCCCAGTACGTCGAGCAACACCACCACCAAGAAGAATAAAGCTGTTAGAAAGGTATTTGTCTTAACCTTTACTCTTTCATCAATACTATTTCAACCTTTGTTGATCGTCATTTTTTCTCTTTAGTTGATAGTCTCTGCTGACTCAGAGGAAACTACCTCTCTACCAAATCATGAAAGTGACATTTTTTCACAACCCCCGCTTCCGACTCCACCAAAGCAACGGAAAATTATTAAAAACACTCCCAAAGTGGTTGTCGAACCTCAAACAGCTCCAACAATTTCTTCGTCTCAAATTCTTACTGAGGTAACTTAACATTCTCTTCCAATATATTTCTTTCAATATCTCTGTTTTCTAACACTTTTCTTGAATAGAATGCACCAACTATCGACCATACTCAGGAGAAAATTGTCGAGATTGCTGAAAAAATTGCTGAAGCTACTCCTGACTCTAATCCTTTTAGCCCTCAAAGGACTGACGCTTTTGGAAGCAACACTGATTCGGCTAATACTCCAGGTCGAAGTCGAACAGATCCTCAGGACAAACCCATTGTCGAACAATCACCTGCCACAAAAAATATTAAAAATGTTCCTCGACCAGAACCCAATGCAGCTTCTCAGTCAAGACAACATTCTATTGCTGACGATACTAACTCCAACAGTTCTCTTAGTCAGGAAGAAATTCTGGATTTGAAGAAGACTAATCCTTTGGAGGCTCTCTTTCGACTTCAGAAGCTGCGACCAAGCTCTTTTGAGATTCCTGCTCAATCGACCAATCCTGATGCTGAGATTGACGCTCCCTTTGTCGAAGCTATATGCCAGCTGAAAACCCATCTGAACGAACCTGAGTTTCTCGCTGTTCTTGAGAGTTCTGAACATCTTGGTGGAGAAATTCGTAAGATCTTAGACGTATTGATCAAAGCTTCTCTTCCACCAGTTGTTGTTCAATTCTTCTTTGATTTTGAGGCATACTTCGACCAACTCTGGAGGGACCTTATGACGAAGAAGAACATTACCCTTCAGGCAAAGAACAAAGAACGTGAACTGGAGAGGGAATGGGATGCCAGTGCAGCTTCGACCAAAAAGGTTGAAGAATTTCAGAAGAAAACTTTAAAGTTTTCTGATAAGCAGGGAGAGATCGACAACAAGATTGCTGATTACAAAGCTCAAATTGATGAACTCAACAAAAAGATTCAACATCTTGAGCAAGAGAAAATCAGTTTGGCTCAAACTGAAGAGGTCCCTTCGCCTGAAATTATTAACCAAGAAGTCTTGAAAGGACTTGGTCATGGTGAGAATGCACTCAAGTTGGAAAGTAACATTCGACAGCTTAAACAAAACCTGTCTCGACTTGACTCTAAGATTGATTTTGAGTCAACCAAGTTAGCCTATTTTAGGAACAATTTCCCTGCTTTGTAATTTCATTTTCGACAGACTGGCTATAATTTTGTAATGACCGCCAATGTGCTTTATAAGAACCTTTTGTAATGATTGGCCAAATTTTTAGCCATTTTAATATAATCTCTTAGTTTTTTATTCTCTTATGTGAATTTCTTGAAGTATAGGTTTATATTTTTTCAAATATTTACCATTCACCCTCAAGATTCGACCATCTGAATTTAGTTCTTCAATTTCATATGCATTGTTTGAAAACACTTGCAAAATTTTAAACGGTCCTTCCCAACTTGGGGACCATTTACCCAATAACTTATTCCTTTGATCCATGGGCAGAATAACTTTCCATACATAATTACCTACCATGAATGTCTTCTCTTTGACTTTCTTGCTGTAAGCCTTCGCCACTTTTTCTTTTTGTCTTATTAACCTATCCAACGCTATTAGCCTTTCTTCGTCTAATTCTACTAATTCATCTAACATCATATTCCAGTATTCGTCAGACGAGAGACTATTTTGTCGTTGAATTCTTGTCGACTGTAGATGAATTTCTGCAGGCAATACAGCATCATGCCCAAAAGTCAAACGAAATGGGGTAGTATTTATTGCTTCCTTTGGTGACGTCCGACAAGCCCAAAGGATTTGGTCGAGCGTTTGATGCCAATTTCTTGGCTTTTTCCCCACATGCTTCTTTATCAAATTTATAATAACTTTATTAGCAGCTTCGACCTGACCATTGGCCTGAGCGTAATATGGAGTGGATGTTAGCAATTTAAATCCTGTCTCTATTGCAAAAGCTTGCATCTTTCGACCAACAAAAACTGATCCTTGATTAGTAGTAATAGTTTCTGGAATCCCATATCTATAATGTGTTTTTGTATGAAACTAATCACTGCTTCTTGATCAGCATTAACTAGTGGGATTGCCTCTATCCATTTAGTAAAATAATCTATTCCTACTAAAATGAATCTTTGTTGCTTAGAAGATGCAGGTTTGATTTCTCCTATTAAATCCAAAGCCCATCCTCTAAAAGGCCAAGGTTTGACAATGGCATGCAATTCACTGGCCGGAACATGTTGAATGCCTGAATATTTCTGGCACTCTTGGCATCCTCTTGCATATTCAATACAGTCTTTTAGCATTGTCGGCCAATATAAACCTTGTCTAAACAGCAGCCATTTCATCTTATGGCCTGACTGATGAGCTCCACAAACACCACTATGAACCTCTGACACAGCCAAATATGCTTCAGCTTCACTTAAGCATTTCAACAATACACCCTCAGCTGTTTTCTTGTATAAATCATTTTCTAATATCACATAGTTTAGAGCTCTATATTTAATCTTTCGATCAGTTCCTCCGACTGGATTATTTAGGTATTGGACCAATGGGTTTCTCCAATCAGCATCAGTCATATTGTCGATGGCAAAAATTTCCAAGGCATACAAATCTTTACTTTCAACTTTACTTTCAACATTATCACCTACCCCCTCGAATTTTGATGTCGACAATTGACCTAACTTGTCTAATACTTCATGGGTTTCTTTATTCTTGATCTCGACCATATCTTCTAACTTGTCTTCAGAAACTCTACACCCAGAAGGAATTTGTGCCAATTCATTGGCAATGCAATTGTTAGATCTTGGTACATGCAAGATCTCAACATGTTCGAATTTTTCTAATAAGCGTATCACAATTGCATAATACATTATTAGATTTTCTTTGATGCATTTATACTTTTTTTTGATTTGTCGAATTATTAGCTCAGAATCACCTCGAATCTCAACTCGTTTTGCCCCTAAATCTATTAAGGCCTTCAAACCAGTTATCAAGGCTTCATATTCGACCTCATTGTTAGAGCATACTTCTTTCATTTTATAATGGAACTTTGTTGGAAGTCCTTTGGGAGAAATAATCAAGACTCCAATGCCTGATCCATTTTTGTGACTAGAACCGTCAAAAAACAGTTTCCAGTTAGTTTGTTCGACTTGATTTACAGACAATTCGACTAACACATGGTCGACTATAAAATCAGCTGTCATACCCCGAAATTTACCCGATTTAATTTGCATCTGTCTATTTGTTAAGGGCGTTAAAAATTAGGAGCCACAGGGTTTAATATATCTATTATTAAACTCGCTCTCCTATAAAACTCCTGTATAAATTGGTTTGAAATAAAGAGAAGGTGTAAATAGCAGAAATCTCTAAATTCAATTGGCATTTGGATTTTTCTTTCTTTTTGTCTCGTAGAAAAAGCAAGGGGGTGTCTTGCTAGAAATATAAAACAAATTGGGGCCCAATAGACCCATTTGCTTATCTTCATTTAATCATTTATATTATTATTAATCATAACTTATTAATCTTATCAATTCCTAAAATATTAGTTTTTAAAATTAATATTGGGTTATTAAGATTAATTAAGTTCTATTGTTAATATTAATATAATTAATTGGTGCTCAGAATATTAACAATTAATTTTATTGTTTTTATTAGTTCATTAGCAAATTAAGATGAATGAATTATTTGGGTCTTTATTGAGTTTTGTCACGCTTTGGGCCAAACAGCAAAGGAAGTTGGGCCATGGATCCAAAGATCGGGTCAGCAAACCGGGTCAGGAGGACCTGCTTCCTGTTCATCCCCTTCCCCCAAATGAAACCCTAGTTTTCCCACCATCTTCTCATGGCCGCCGCTGCAACCCCTTCAACAAACAAACCCTAATCTCAAGTGCCCAGGCCCATACGAATTGAATCTAATCTCCAAACTCAATCAAATCTCAGAAAAGGAAATCAAACAATAACGTAAATCAGATCTTAAACAAACTGAATCAAATATTTTTATTCAATCAAACAATGATTTACAATTTACAACAAAAATCAAATCCGGACTAAATATTGAATCAGATCAAAACCTAAATGAATCGAATCTCTAATTTCCTAAACAATAATCTAACCTAAGGCTATAAAAGAGAATCAAAGAACAGATGAAAAGGGGAGGTTTTCTGCAAAAAAACCTTGAGCGCCGCCGCGAGGATTCGTCGTCTTCATACCTGCAAACAGAGAAAGGAGAGGGAGATCAGAGCGAGGGGGAGCTAACACGTTCCTGAATTCAAGAATTTAAGGTAATCGAACATCAAACTTAGCTTAAGTCTCATTCGATTGTATGATTATGTGTATTTATCTGTAAATCTGGGTTCGATTTGGGGTTTTAGGGTTTATGTTCATAGGTTAGGGATGAAGACTTAAGGGTGCTGGGTTTGGATTGAAGGATTCTGGGTTGGGATGTATGAATGTTTGAGTTTACCGGTTGAATATTCAACCGGAAACTGGGTTTTGATGGTGGTGTCTGGGGTTTCACGGTGGACAGAGGGTGAGTTTTACGGTGGCCGGTGGTGGATGTGGTTGGTTTCTGGGTTCTTTTTTTTGTTGTTTGAGGGAAGAGAGAAACGAGAGGGTTTAGAGAGAGGAAGAGAAGAGAGAGAAAAAAAGAGAGAAAAGAGAGGGGAATCGGAGAAGGGGTCTTTTTATAGACATGGACGTTTTACCGGATGGAGACAAGTGGCCTCTCCATGGCCACTCGTTTGTATTGCTGAACATGATTCAGTACATTACACTTACCATACGTTTCAAATCAAACGCGTCTAGGCCGTTAGATTTTAGGAGGTGTCCCCAGATCTGGTTACACACCATGATCTTGCGTTTCTCACCACACAGGATCACCTGGATTCAACATAACTTTGGGCTTGGCCTTGTATTTTTTACACAACCTCAATTTGCTACTCAATAATAAAAACACACCCCCTGCGCATAATAAAATAATCAATAAAACTAACTAATTTCTATATGATGACTTTGATAATTGTTTAATGTTTTTTTATGTTTTTAATAATTCAATACAATTTTCTCCCCGAACCGACTAAACCCATTAGTCGCATTAGGCGAGAAATAATTTGGATCAATTTAATTAATTTAATTACTCTTATTAATTCTCTCCTCGACCCGACTGAAACTATCAGTCGCTTTAGACGAGAGATAAAATTACACAAATTAAAATACATTTTAATTTGCTGCCCGCGATGATCAATCTATCGATCTGAGCAATCAGCAATGCCCGTAATTCGTTAGCTATACTGACCAAACCTATTGGTCACTGCATCTAACGGTGCCAAATCAAATCAGGGTTGTATGCCAAACCTCAAAATACTTTCATCTTTCAAATCAAATTCAAACTGCGAATAGGCCATTCAAAAAGCCTTTGAACAATTTCAAACAACAAAGTTCAAATCCTAAGGCGTACAACCCTGTGCCCGAACTACGTTGACTCTGATCCTCCATAAGGAGGTACGTAGGCACTTGGTAACAAGGCGAGTTTCCCCCCTAAAAATCTCAATTCAGTTTTAAATCTTAATTTTTGCCTTTTTCAATTCATTAGCCATAAACCTTATCTTTACAATGTTAGCCTTTAGGAAAGGGTTGAGGGTGCCTAACACCTTCCCTCAACCTGATTATAATAACTTACTCAGATCTTTATACTGCGTAGGGTTTCCTATTCGCCCTTCAGAATAGGTGGCGACTCTAAAAGCTTATTTTTAGGGCAGGTTGCTACAGCTGGCGACTCTGCTGGGGAAACACATATGGTGAATTATTATGCTCCTAAGGCTTGAGAGGGTTTAGGTTTAGGTTTGTGGTTTAGGGTTTTTGGCGCATTTTAGGGTTTGGCAAACTTGCCACGTTTAGGGTTTGGGGGAAAGTTCATCTTTTGATAATAAATGCTTAATTATTTATTTATTTATTTATTGTTTTTTTATTAAATGTTTATTTGCCATATTTGCATTAAATGTTTAATTATTATATAATTTGCACTGTTGGGTATATTTTACTGTTGTTAAGCCTAAGCGTGGGAATTATAATAATGACCAGAGGGGAACTACATCGCCTACGAGTCTTATTATAATTCCACTCAGAGTGGGTTAAATATTCGGAAAGTTCTGATACGAGGCTCGACCTTGTTGAGGGGTGGACTGGGTATTTAACTGATCTCTCTGGGAACCAACCCCTAAAATTCGAACCTCATGGACCAATGAGTTGTTGTAAAATCCAAAGAGACAAAAAGTCTCGGCGGCTACGAATGATCCCATGAGACCTTCTAGAACTTTCCCATGGGAAGGGTAGGCTCCCGAGCCGTTACGTCGAACCTATGAACTTAGGGCCTATGTGATTATATGCTGAATATGTGCTTATTATTATTATAATATTGTGTTTTTTCTTTTGTATAATTATTTGCATGCATCATACATCATATGCATATTTTTATCATGTCTTATCCACAGGTGAAAAAAAAGGAGAAAAAAAGAAGAATAAAAAAAAGGGTTAAATATACGATTCCCCCCTGCCATTAGGGCGAGATTTGATTTTTCCCCCTTGAAGTATTTTTTTTGTGATCTCCCCCTTATAAAATAAAGATTCTGTTTTCAGAACCCCCTATCCCTTGTTTGGATGACTGGATGTGGAGAATCTTCCTACGTGGCATTAATTTTGCTGACAGTGTATTAATTTTCATTTATTTAAATAATGATATGTTAATATTCTTTGAAAAGATAGAAAATATATCTTAAAAATTTATTTCCAGGAGGAATCGAACACAAGAATGTGTAATCAAATGCCAAGCGCAACACCACCAAGCTAACTACTCTTGTTTGTAAATCTTTCTCTCAAAATTTATTTACATATTCTTTTGTTTATAAATCTTCTACATCTCTCTCACTAGTTCTTGTCTGTAAAAATTAAAAAAAATTCACAGTCTGGAAACCAAAACAAAACTAGACATAATCACATAATCACAAGTTCTCTCACAAATTTGCTTCATCACTACAAAATTCACAACAACAAGCCTTTAAAGAATATCTTTAAAAAAACACATAGAAAACAAATAGAATCATTTGATATCACACCACAACAACAATACGAAACAAAATCGAAATTAACGATCCAATTATCGCAAAAAACAAGAATCCAAAACAGATTAAAAGTTGGAAGAAGCCCTTGAACAGTCCGCAACCACCGCACAAAATATAACCCAAATTATTTGCATTTGAATCCATAGGTCGAGATAACAGTAAAACTTTCACTCACGGTAACTATAATCTATAAATCTAAGCAAATTTAGTTACCTGAGCTGAAGCCTTCGTCGGAGCCGCAAACCGTCAGACAAGCTCCGTTCTAGATTGGTGATTTTTCTCTTTTTCATGAATTTTCTTGATATCAGTTTGTTTTCCATGCTTCACTGAATAATAACCCCATGTTATTTGTTTGAATTGCTCCATATACACCATTTAATTTGACCTTTAAGCTTTAGGGCTTGAGAACAAAACTTCAAATTAAATAGGATTGTGGAGGTTTCAACGAATTTGAGGATTAGATTTATGTTGAGGTTGGAAAACTGAGTTGAACCATGTCTTCAATTTGTATTTTCTGTTAATTTTGTATGTGTGCAAAATGGTCATGGTAAAAAGGTAGAACGAAGAAGACGATAGAAAGGATGCTGGGTTCAAAAGAAAGATCAGTGCAAAAAAAAAAAATTAAAACTCAAGAAAAAAACTTAGAATAATCAACTAATAAAAATGGTTTCAATATAAATATTAACAAACCAAAACAGTTAGCCTAGTGGTTGGGTGTTGGATATCAAAGCCAATTGTCCTGAGTTCGAGTCTCTCATGTGTCTGTTTTTTAAGCTATGTTTTCAAAGAGTATTAACATATCATTATTTAAATAAAGAAAAATTAATACACAGTCAGCAAAATTAATGCCACGTAGGAAGATTCTCCACATCCAGTCATCCAAACAAGGGATAGGGGGTTCTGAAAACAGAATCTTTATTTTATAAGGGGGAGATCACAAAAAAAATACTTCAAGGGGGGAAAATCAAATCTCGCCCTAATGGCAGGGGGGCATCGTATATTTAACTCTAAAAAAAATAATAATAATTCTTTTTGGTGAAAATTCAGGAAAAAATGAATGCTAAGAAGCCTATTGTCCACCTCACCGTCTCAGTGCCTGACATCAAGAAATTGAGAAACATAAGGGATAAAATGTCATCAACTGCTTTGAACAGGTTTGAAGGCCGTTATGGGGATATTCTGGATTTGCTCAAGGTTAAGGTTCAAGAAGAAGCAATCACCGCTTTGATCCAGTTTTATGATCCGCCGCTTAGATGTTTCACTTTTCAGGATTTTCAGTTGGCTCCTACTTTGGAGGAGATGGATGCTATGCTTGGGTTTTCAAGGATAAAAAAGGTATTCTATACAGGTGCTGGAAAGAGGGTTGAAATGTCTGATTTGGCCAAAGCTTTGGAAGTACCCGTTGCGGATTTAGAAGCTAATCACAAAACTGATGGAAGAATACAAGGAATTAAAAGAACTTATTTAGAAGCTCAAGCTATGTCTTATGCTCCAAAGAAACAATGGGACATTTGTGGACATTTTTTAGCTCTTTTAATTTTTGGTGTTGTTTTATTGCCTAATAAGGCGGAATATGTTGATGATGCTGCTATCCATGTCTTCACTTCCTTCAGAAATACAAATGAGGATCCAACTCCTACTATTCTTGCCAATATTTACTATACTATCCATGATCGGTATGAAAAGAAAAGGGGAGCGATATCTTGTTGTCTTCATTTATTGTACTCTTGGTTGACTTCTCATCTTTACAAGGCTAGCTATTTAATCAAAGATTTGACTAGGCATGAATGGTCTCAAAAGCTAAGAGCTCTCAATGCGGATTCTATTTTTTGGTTTGCAAGGAAATTAAATTCTGAAAGAATTATTTATAAATGTGGAGAATTTAATAATGTGCCTTTAATGGGAACTTTGGGTTGTATTAATTATAATCCCGTGCTTGCATTGCGCCAATTGGGTCATTCTATGGATTGTGAGCCTTCCGATCAACAAGTGGAAGGATTAATTTTACATGACAATGGGAAAGGAGAACCAAGGACGTTAAAGAAAATAATTCAAGCTTGGAAGCATGTTCAAACAAAGAACTATGGACCGAAAAATATTGTTGCTAAGGAACCTTACACTAGATGGGTTCAAGAGAGAGTTGGAAAGATTTTGCTACCTTTTGTTGTGGATCCCGCGTACAAGCCCGATTCTCCTAATCCTATTTCTCTATCCATCGAAGAGATAGAAGGAATCAAGGTTGCCCTAGAGGCGTCCCGTAAGGAAAAGGAAAAATTAGAGCTTGACATACATCGACTTTCCAACGAAAAAAGTCAACTACGCTTCGATCTTAAGGAGAAAAGCCAAGAGCTTCAAGCCGCTAAGGAAGAGAATGATAGACAAAGGAATAAAAGGAAGCGAGCAACCGAAGGAGTTCTAAGTGCTAACTTTGATTTAATTGCACACAATGAAAGGTTGGAACAAGCGGACATAGAAATTGCAAGGTGGAGAAGGCGCTATGAGAAAGCTTCCCATGACAAAGCTGAATCTGAGAAAAATCTAGAAGTTGTGGTCTTTGAATTAACTGAAAGGACTAAAGATCAAGAGGAGGAAATAAGGAACCTCAAATATGATCTTCAAGAAGCTCGCAATTCTGGACAACAAGAGCGCGCAAGGAGATTAACCACGGAAGAAGCACTTTTACAGCGCACCGATGAGTACAATAGAGCATTCCAAGCCATGGTATCACTTAGGGAAATATTCACAAGACAAAGAGAGGTACACGAGGCAACCCTGAACGAAAGAGACCATTGGAAAAGACAATACACAATTGTCTCTACGGAAAATGAGCATGTGAGCATGGTTCCCAAGATGCTTGAAGAATATGAGAAGTGTCGTGAGAATTATGACAAGCTAGTCTACTTGTGCAATGATTTAATTCTAGACATTCCGAAGGGTTTAGAAAAAGCGGAGTCTTCTCCCATCATCCTTCCCAAAGAAGTGAAGGAGTTCTTGGAGCTTTGTAGGGGCATGGTGGACAACTTCAAGGAGGACATTCATAGGCGTTCTTAGTCATTTATAGTTTTTATTTTTTTATTATTTAGAAGTTTTATTTCTATGGGTGTTTATTTCCTTTCGCAATGTTGAACAATTTAAATTGTACTTTCTTTCAAGTTTTTTTGAATTAATAAAGTGTGTTTATTTCCGCATTATTCAACTTCTTCGCAATTATTCACCAAAAAAAAAGAATTATACAAAAAAAAACAAAAAAAACAAAAAAAAAACAACACAAAAAAAGAAATAATATATATATATATATATATATATATATATATATATATATATATATATATATATATATATATGTATAGACATATATGCTAATATATAAATATCTATATAAATATATTATAATAACAATGTGGATAAGACATGAGCATAGCATTTGCATATCATTCATAGCACACATATCATTGCATTTCTTTTCAAAGCATTAAAAGGAAAACTGTCTTCATCTCCAGTCACGCCATTGCAACCCGATCACTCATCCAGACCAGAGCTCAGAAGAAGAAAGCAATGGAACAACTAGAGCAGAACCAAGCCGCCCTTCGCGAAGAAATGACCCAACTGAAAGGCACCGTTGAGGACCTCAAGGGAGGAATGACTCAAATGCTGAGTTTCATGAAGGACCTCAAGGATAAACAAGACAAAGCTAAGGAGGTTCAGGAGCAGTATGAAGAGATGCCAAATGATGGCAACCCATTGTTGGGATATGTTCGAGGCCATGACCCTCACAAAACAAATGCTCACTCCTCAAAAAGGGTCACCACGACCCATGAAGAGGGAGAAGCCTCTCAAGAAGGGTTCATTCCTGCTGCTCAGAAGGAAGGGACGTCTCACACAGTTCGCATTCCTGTCAACAATCCTCTTAGGGATGAAGACTACCTGGATCTGCAATATGGGGACACTAATGACACAGATCAAGTCCCTCAACCAAAGCTGACCTCTACTAATTCTGGGGAGGATTCTAAGGAGAGTGGGCAAATCAAGGCATTGGAAGAGAGACTGAAAGCTGTAGAAGGATATGATGATTTCGACGTGGACACTTTTGAGATGAGTTTAGTCCCGGACCTGACAATCCCACACAAATTCAAAGTTCCCAACTTTGAAAAATACAAGGGACTCACTTGTCCGAGGAATCACTTGCGCATGTATGTACGAAAAATGGCTGCTTATGCTCATGATCAAAAGCTGATGATGCATTTTTTCCAAGATAGCTTGAGTGGAGCATCGGTTGACTGGTATATGCAATTAGAGAAGTCTCATATCCGAAGTTGGACCGACCTTGCTAATATATTCCTGAAGCAATATAAATACAATTTGGACATGGCACCCGATCGGATGCAACTTCAAAATTTGTCACAAAAGAAAGAGGAATCGTTCAAAGAGTATGCGCAGAGGTGGAGGGAAATGGCTTCCCGAGTCCAACCTCCCCTGTTGGATAAAGAACTCGTAAACATGTTTATGGCTACATTACAAGGGCCATACTACGATAAAATGGTAGGAAGTGTGTCCTCAGGGTTTTCAGATTTAGTGGTTATTGGTGAAAGGATAGAAGACGGAATTAAGAGCGGGAAGATACAAGGGGCATCATCTGGATCGTATCAGTCAAAGAGGCCTGCTCCCACCTTCACAAAGAAAAAGGAAGGAGAAACTAATGCAGTGGTGCATCAGGAAGCTAGACCTCCTATGTCATTCCCACCACAACAAAATAGGTTTCAAGGGCCCCAAAGGAGGTTCGATCCACTTCCTACTTCTAAAAAGGAGATACTGAGATACTTGATAAACGAGTCCTTAGTAGAAGTCAAACCATTGGCACCTCTTCCTCCAGGCAAAATCACACCCAACTACAAACCAAATGAGAGGTGTGAATATCATGCCAATTCTCCTGGACATACCTTGGAGAAATGTTGGGCTTTCAGGCACATAGTTCAAGATCTCATTGAGTCAGGGGCAATCGCCTTTGACAAACCCAATGTGAAAACGAATCCGATGCCACACCATGATGGCGCGGTCAATGCAATAGAAGTCGTCAACGAGCAAGAGTTGGTTCAACAAAGGAACTCCCCCGTAGATGCCCTTAAGAGGTATCTTCTTATGAAGGGGTTTATCCTAGAACATAACGAAGCTTTCAAAGACACTTTGCAGAAGCTCATGGATCAAGGGTTGATCCAACTAGAGGAACACCCTGAAGAAGAGTATGTGGCTATGGTGGAGAGAAACGAGCCTTTAATGATACCCACACAAGGGGCAAGAAAGCCATTAATCATCCCATGCTCGAGATCACCGTTGATGATACCTACACAAGAGCATACTAGGATCCTCCCGGTCACCGATCCATATCCTTTGGATAAAATGAAAGCAGTGCCATGGGAGTACAATTCTGGCACTAATCCTGATGTATCAAGCATTGTGGGGCCTGGGGGCATGACCCGTAGTGGACGCATATTCAAAACTGCGCAAGCACAACCAACGGCTAATGAAAACTTGACACAACCTGGTGATCAAGCTGCCATGAGTCCAAGTAACGAGGTTGAGCCTAAGGGTAAAGAGACTGTCAACAAGGATGCTGAGGAGTTTCTGGCTTTGATTAAGAAGAGTAACTATAGGGTGGTAGATCAGTTGCAACAGACGCCATCTAAAATATCACTCTTATCGCTACTGATACACTCCGAGAGGCATCGAGATGCCTTGATGAAGATTCTGAATGCCGCCCATGTAACTAAGGATATCACAGTCAATCAATTCGATGGCATGGTGGCCAATCTGACTGCTGGGGCATGCCTGGGTTTCAGTGATAGTGAGCTTCCTCCACAAGGAAAGTCACATAACAAAGCCTTACATATCTCCATACAATGTGGAAAGGCTCATCTGGCTAGAGTTTTGATTGACACAGGTTCATCATTAAATGTGATGCCAAAAGCTACACTAGATAAAATAGCTTTGGAGGGTCTTGTGGTTAGACCAAGTCGTCTGGTAGTTAAAGCTTTTGACGGATCGTAGAGTCCAGTATTTGGAGAAGTAGACCTTCCTGTTATAATTGTCCCTCATACCTTCTGTATCAATTTCCAAGTAATGGAGATTGAACCAGCTTACACTTGCTTACTAGGGCGTCCTTGGATTCACGCAGCTGGGGCAGTCACCTCCACTCTCCACCAGAAATTAAAATTTGTGAACGGGAACTCCATAGTGACCGTCAATGGAGAAAGAGGATATATTTGTCAGCAACTTAAATTTGTACAGATATATTGAGGCTGGAGAAGGTGCACTGGGTACTGCGTTTCAAGCTCTCGAGATAGCAACTACTGTCACACTACCTGTGGAGAAAGTGCGAAGGGCGGTAACATCCTGGAGAGGTCTACAAGACTTGAATGTAGAAGGCTGGGGCAAAGTACCAGAGATCTCAGAGAAGGAGGATCGCCTAGGGCTAGGATACCAACCATCAAAGGTCACAAGCACTGTGAAGGAGGAGCCACAATTCCCCCCGATTACGCATACTTTCGTAACAGGAGGATATGAACATGTGGCTATGGTATCCAACGAGGATTCTAAAGAGGGAACGTCCAATTTCATCCGAGAGGTCAGACCAGGAGAGCAGCTTCAGAATTGGGCAAGCCTGGAGATACCGGAGATAGTTTTTGTTTCAAAGTAATTTGCTTCTGTGTGTTTTATTTCCCTTTCCAATAAAGAAAAAAAACAATAACGCTCATGCCTCGCCCGAAGCATAGAGTTTGTTTGTAAGGGCCCCATTTATTTCCAAGTTTAAAAGTTTATTAATAAAATTGTCCTTGCATTTGGTATTGAAAACATCGTCTTTTCCCGCATTTATTTTCTTTTTCTTCCAAAATGACAAATAAATTTCTTGCACAAAAAAAGCACGTTCATATATGCATACTAAAAAAAACATAAAACGTGTGCAGATCACCTTCTAACACTACCGATAATAATACTACTGAAACTCTATACAAACTCGAGGCTCTTGCTATTCAGTCCGAAGAAGGGGATGAGGAAGACGATGAACCTCCAGAGGAGTTGTCAAGGTTAGTGGATAAGGAATCCAAAAGTATGCTCCCTCCTCAAGAGGCCATTGAAATCATAAATTTGGGTACAGACGAAGAACCCAAGAACATCAAGATTGGGGCAACACTGAACGAGGATGTGAAAGCGACGCTAATCAAACTCCTACACGAATATGCAGATATCTTTGCTTGGTCATACCGTGACATGCCAGGGTTGGATACGGATATTGTGGTGCATAGGTTACCGCTCAAAGAAGGATGTGCACCTGTCAGGCAAAAGCGTAGAAGGGTTCGACCGGATATGGATAGTAAAATCAGGGAGGAAGTGCTCAAACAGTTTGACGCCGGGTTTCTTGCGGTAGTTGACTATCCACCATGGATTGCCAACATAGTGCCAGTTCCTAAGAAAGACGGGAAGGTACGCATGTGTGTGGATTACAGAGACCTGAAAAAAGCAAGTCCAAAAGACGATTTTCCACTACCACACATAGATGTCTTGGTGGACAATTAATCGCAAGCTTCGGTGTTTTCCTTCATGGATGGGTTCTCCGGGTATAATCAGATCAAAATGGCTCCTGAGGATATGGAGAAGACAACCTTCATGACATCCTGGGGTACCTTCTGTTACAAGGTAATGCCTTTCGGATTGCGAAATGCAGGGGCAACATACCAAAGAGCCATGGTCACACTGTTCCATGACATGATTCACAAGGAGGTCGAGGTATATGTAGATGATATGATTGCCAAATCTTGCACAGAAGAGGAACATATCACACATCTACATAAGCTGTTCGAGCGTTTAAAGAAGTTCAAGTTGAGGTTAAACCCGAACAAGTGTACATTCGGCGTAAGGTCAGGAAAGCTATTGGGATTCATTGTAAGCCAACGAGGCATAGAGGTTGATCCCGATAAGGTAAAGGCTATACAAGCAATGCCTGTTCCAAAGACAGAAAAAGAGGTGCGTGGGTTCTTGGGTCGATTGAATTATATATCAAGGTTTATTTCACATCTGACGGCTACATGTGAGCCTATATTCAAGCTGCTCAGGAAAGATCAACCTATCAAATGGAATGACGATTGTCAGGTCGCCTTCGAAACTATAAAGAACTACTTGCAAGAGCCACCGATACTCTTACCTCCTGTGCCAGGAAAACCACTGATCATGTACCTCACGGTTCTCGAGAGATCTATGGGATGTGTACTGGGGCAACAGGACGAAACAGGCAGGAAAGAACACGCTATCTACTATCTAAGCAAGAAATTCACGGATTGCGAATCTCGATATTCACCATTGGAAAAGACATGTTGTGCCCTAGCATGGGCCTCCAAACGTCTAAGGCAATATATGCTGAACCATTCCACATGGCTGATATCGAGAATGGATCCTTTGAAATACGTGTTCGAAAAATAGGCTCTCACGGGTAGAATTGCAAGATGGCAAATGTTGCTGTCAGAATACGACATACAATACGTCACCCAAAAGGCGATAAAAGGGAGTGTACTGGCAGAACATCTTGCTCACCAACCCATCGAAGAATATCAGTCTATGAAGTTCGACTTCCCCGATGAAGACATTATGCTGGTAAGGGACTACGAGATACCAGGACCCGACGAAGGACCCGAGCCGGGCTTGGTATGGACACTTACATTCGATGGTGCATCAAATGCATATGGACATGGTATAGGGGCAGTCCTGACGTCTCCTGACAATCGACACTTACCCTTCACTGCAAGACTATGCTTTGACTGCACCAACAATATTGCAGAATATGAAGCATGCATATTAGGGTTAGAAGCGGCAATCGATCTAAGGATTAAACTGCTTGAGGTGTACGGGGATTCAGCACTGGTAATCCACCAAGTCAACAAAGAATGGGATACTCGAGATTCAAAGCTAATCCCATATCGTGACCTTATACTGGAGTTAATGGCTGAGTTTGAGACAATCACTTTTACTCATATCCCAAGGGAAGAAAATCAAATGGCTGACGCATTAGCAACACTTTCCTCTATGTTCAAAGTGACCTGGCCAAACCACAAGCCACGAATAACGGTTAGACACTTTGATGAGCCCGCTTATTGTCTCACAATCGAGGAGCAGTCTGACGATAAACCATGGTACCATGATATCAAAAGGTACTTGGAGAAACAAGAATATCCGGAGAACGCCTCCACGATTGATAAAAAGACATTGAGGAAATTAGCATCTAAGTTCTTCCTGAGTGGAAACATCCTATACAAAAGGAACTACGACTCGGTGTTATTAAGGTGTGTGGATAAAAATGAGGCCAAGGAGATTATCAGAGAAGTACACGAAGGAACCTTCGGAACTCATGCAAACGGACACTCGATGGCTAGGAAAATACTGCGAGCAGGGTATTACTGGTTAACAATGGAAGCTGACTGTTTCCAATATGCAAGAACATGTCACAAGTGCCAGATTTACGCTGACAAGGTACACGTACCGCCAAATCCGTTGAACGTTCTAAGTTCACCGTGGCCGTTTGCAATGTGGAGAATTGACATGATAGGGATGATCGAACCGAAAGCTTCAAATGGACACCGATTCATATTGGTTGCCATGGACTATTTCACCAAATGGGTTGAAGCTGCTTCTTACACCAATGTGACAAGACAAGTAGTCACTCGGTTCATCAAGCATAACATCATATGCCGGTATGGGGTTCCAAACAAGATTATCACCGACAATGGGTCGAATCTAAACAACAACATGATGAAGGAGCTGTGCGAGGAGTTCAAGATTGAGCACCACAATTCTTCACCATACAGGCCTAAAATGAATGGCGCTGTCGAAGCTGCAAATAAAAATATCAAAAAGATAATACAAAAGATGGTGAAAACATACAAGGATTGGCACGAAATGCTTCCCTTCGCCCTACACGGTTACAGGACCTCAGTACGTACATCCACTGGAGCAACACCATTTTCCCTGGTTTATGGTATGGAAGCAGTCCTCCCTATCGAGGTGGAAATTCCTTCATTAAGAGTTCTGGCTGACACAAAGTTAGAGGAATCGGAATGGGTAAAAACTCATTTCGATCAACTTAATCTCGTTGAAGAAAAGCGACTGACGGCTTTATGTCACGGACAACTCTATCAGAAAAGGATGAAAAAGGCGTTTGATAAAAAGGTCCGTCCTCGAACTTACAAAGAAGGTGATATTGTTCTCAAGAAAATACTATTACCTCGACTTGACGCCCGTGGAAAATGGACACCTAACTACGAAGGTCCATATATTGTAAAAACGGTGTTCTCAGGAGGAGCGTTAGTCCTCACTACAATGGACGGAGACGAGCTACCACACCCAATCAATTCTGATGCGGTCAAGAAATATTACGCCTAGCAAAGGCAGGATTATTGGGCATAAGCTGAAGACAGACTACGAAGGATGAGGATTCGTACAATCATCTATTTCTAAGGTCGAAGGATTACCGGGACCCTTGATAACAAAAGAGCCACGGCAGTATTAATATCATTTCCATTTGTCATTTACTTATCTTGCATTTTTGTACACTAGCCGATTCAAGGCAACATCAATAAAAGTTTCTTTTCTTGCATACCACGTTTTTCTCATTTCAATACCGTTTGCAAAGGTTAAATTATTTTGGTAAACTTTAACTAGGATTTAACATGAGAAACTTACAAACTATCAACACAAAAGCAATAGGATAAAACTGCGAAATCTCCGGAAGGCTACATACGCCCTACGTTGCGATCACTCAGATCTAATATAATTCTCTCACAAAGGATAATATCAATGGATCATTCAAACACAATCCGAGCTAGGATTCACAAAATACTTCAAAAGGGGTTAAGCAAAGACAATGGGTGATAAGGAGATAGGGTGTTGGGGTTATCATACATACTCATACATATATCATTTGCATGTGTGAACATCCATACACATACATTACATAAACAACAGGGGCATGCGCACGATGCATGTGCATTTACAAAACAAACTTCTACACAGGTAAACTTGCCCGAACCAGGGTAAGCAACCTAATGGTGCAGGTAAATTCGCGATAACCCTCGCGAAGGATCCTAAAGGTGCAGGTAAATTTGCGATAACCCTCGCAAATGATCCTATTGGTGCAGGTGAATTCGCGATAACCCTCGCGAAGGACCCTAATGGTGCAGGTAAATTCGCGATAACCCTCGCGAAGGACCCTAATGGTGCAGGTAAATTTGCGATAACCCTCGCAAAGGACCCTAATGGTGCAGGTAAATTCGTGATAACCCTCGCGAAGGACCCTAATGGTGCAGGTGAATTCGCGATAACCCTCGCGAAGGATCCTAAAAGTGCAGGTGAATTTGCGATAACCCTCGCGAATGATCCTATTGGTGCAGGTGAATTCGCGATAACCCTCGCGAAGGATCCTAAAGGTGGAGGTAAATTTGCGATAACCCTCGCAAATGACCCTATTGGTGCAGGTGAATTTGCGATAACCCTCGCAAATGACCCTATTGGTGCAGGTGAATTCGCGATAACCCTCGCGAAGGATCCTAAAGGTGGAGGTAAATTTGCAATAACCCTCGCAAATGATCCTATTGGTGCGGGTGAATTCGCGATAACCCTTGCGAAGGATCCTAGTGATGCAGGTAAATTTGCGATAACCCTCGCAAACGATCCTATTGGGGTCCACAAACTACGAAAGCTTACTGGCAATACGGTAAGCTAACCACAACTGACGAAAAGTCCTCGCTATATAAGACTCAGGCTTTAGCAGGACGATCATCTCGCTCACACTCAAACACGAGGTAAATTTAGGGGTCTTCCATTATTTAATAACTCTTCGATCCGAAAAGCGTGAGACCTGCGTATTCTCACGCCATTCAATCCAAGATAATTAAATAGGGGCAGCTGTCATACCCCGAAATTTACCCGATTTAATTTGCATCTGTCTATTTGTTAAGGGCGTTAAAAATTAGGAGCCACAGGGTTTAATATATCTATTATTAAACTCGCTCTCCTATAAAACTCCTGTATAAATTGGTTTGAAATAAAGAGAAGGTGTAAATAGCAGAAATCTCTAAATTCAATTGGCATTTGGATTTTTCTTTCTTTTTGTCTCGTAGAAAAAGCAAGGGGGTGTCTTGCTAGAAATATAAAACAAATTGGGGGCCCAATAGACCCATTTGCTTATCTTCATTTAATCATTTATATTATTATTAATCATAATTTATTAATCTTATCAATTCCTAAAATATTAGTTTTTAAAATTAATATTGGGTTATTAAGATTAATTAAGTTCTATTGTTAATATTAATATAATTAATTGGTGCTCAGAATATTAACAATTAATTTTATTGTTTTTATTAGTTCATTAGCAAATTAAGATGAATGAATTATTTGGGTCTTTATTGAGTTTTGTCACGCTTTGGGCCAAACAGCAAAGGAAGTTGGGCCATGGATCCAAAGATCGGGTCAGCAAACCGGGTCAGGAGGACCTGCTTCCTGTTCATCCCCTTCCCCCAAATGAAACCCTAGTTTTCCCACCATCTCCTCATGGCCGCCGCTGCAACCCCTTCAACAAACAAACCCTAATCTCAAGTGCCCAGGCCCATACGAATTGAATCTAATCTCCAAACTCAATCAAATCTCAGAAAAGGAAATCAAACAATAACGTAAATCAGATCTTAAACAAACTGAATCAAATATTTTTATTCAATCAAACAATGATTTACAATTTACAACAAAAATCAAATCTGGACTAAATATTGAATCAGATCAAAACCTAAATGAATCGAATCTCTAATTTCCTAAACAATAATCTAACCTAAGGCTATAAAAGAGAATCAAAGAACAGATGAAAAGGGGAGGTTTTCTGGAAAAAAAACCTTGAGCGCCGCCGCGAGGATTCGTCGTCTTCATACCTGCAAACAGAGAAAGGAGAGGGAGATCAGAGCGAGGGGGAGCTAACACGTCCCTGAATTCAAGAATTTAAGGTAATCGAACATCAAACTTAGCTTAAGGCTCATTCAATTGCATGATTATGTGTATTTATCTGTAAATCTGGGTTCGATTTGGGGTTTTAGGGTTTATGTTCATAGGTTAGGGATGAAGATTTAAGGGTGTTGGGTTTGGATTGAAGGATTCTGGGTTGGGATGTATGAATGTTTGAGTTTACCGGTTGAATATTCAACCGGAAACTGGGTTTTGATGGTGGTGTCTGGGGTTTCACGGTGGACAGAGGGTGAGTTTTACGGTGGCCGGTGGTGGATGTGGTTGGTTTCTGGGTTCTTTTTTTTGTTGTTTGAGGGAAGAGAGAAACGAGAGGGTTTAGAGAGAGGAAGAGAAGAGAGAGAAAAAAAGAGAGAAAAGAGAGGGGAATCGGAGAAGGGGTCTTTTTATAGACATGGACGTTTTACCGGATGGAGACAAGTGGCCTCTCCATGGCCACTCGTTTGTATTGCTGAACATGATTCAGTACATTACACTTACCATACGTTTCAAATCAAACGCTTCTAGGCCGTTAGATTTTAGGAGGTGTCCCCAGATCTGGTTACACACCATGATCTTGCGTTTCTCACCACACAGGATCACCTGGATTCAACATAACTTTGGGCTTGGCCTTGTATTTTTTACACCACCTCAATTTGCTACTCAATAATAAAAACACACCCCCTGCGCATAATAAAATAATCAATAAAACTAACTAATTTCTATATGATGACTTTGATAATTGTTTAATGTTTTTTTATGTTTTTAATAATTCAATACAATTTTCTCCCCGAACCGACTAAACCCATTAGTCGCATTAGGCGAGAAATAATTTGGATCAATTTAATTAATTTAATTACTCTTATTAATTCTCTCCTCGACCCGACTGAAACTATCAGTCGCTTTAGACGAGAGATAAAATTACACAAATTAAAATACATTTTAATTTGCTGCCCGCGATGATCAATCTATCGATCTGAGCAATCAGCAATGCCCGTAATTCGTTAGCTATACTGACCAAACCTATTGGTCACTGCATCTAACGGTGCCAAATCAAATCAGGGTTGTATGCCAAACCTCAAAATACTTTCATCTTTCAAATCAAATTCAAACTGCGAATAGGCCATTCAAAAAGCCTTTGAACAATTTCAAACCACAAAGTTCAAATCCTAAGGCGTACAACCCTGTGCCCGAACTACGTTGACTCTGATCCTCCATAAGGAGGTACGTAGGCACTTGGTAACAAGGCGAGTCTCCCCCCTAAAAATCTCAATTCAGTTTTAAATCTTAATTTTTGCCTTTTTCAATTCATTAGCCATAAACCTTATCTTTACAATGTTAGCCTTTAGGAAAGGGTTGAGGGTGCCTAACACCTTCCCTCAACCTGATTATAATAACTTACTCAGATCTTTATACTGCGTAGGGTTTCCTATTCGCCCTTCAGAATAGGTGGCGACTCTAAAAGCTTATTTTTAGGGCAGGTTGCTACATCAGCCACAACTTGTCCTTTCATAGCTTTTAAAGGAACATATGTCAAGGAAAATTCAGTTAGCGCTAAGGCCCACTTACCAATTCAACTATGCAAAATTGGTTTAGACAACATATGTTTAACAACATCAAAATGAGAGGACACATACACATCAACAGGCTTTATATATTGCTTAAGTTTATTACATGAGAAGTACAAGCATAAGCATAATTTTTCAATATCATTATACCTAGTTTCAGCATCTACTAGGGTTCGACTTAGATAATATATAGCTCTTTCGACGCCATTATCATCCTCTTGGGCTAACATACTCCCAATTGTCGAGCCTGATGCAGCTATGTATAATTTCATACTTTTTGTCCTATTGGGGGGTAACAAAATAGGAGGCTTAGTTAAATAAGCTTTTATTTGGTCGAACGCCTGTTGATGTTCTTGCTCCCATTTGAATTGATCTTGGTTCTTGAGCTTCACAAGTGGTGAAAATATCTTCGTTTTGCCACTTAGATTTGAGATGAATCTCCTCAAGAAATTAATCTTCCCCAACAATGATTGGAGTTGTTTCTTTGTTTCTGTCGCCTTTAGCTCCAAGATTGCTTTCGTCTTATTTTGGTTTATCTCAATGCCTTTCTTGTGAACCACGAAGCCCAGGAAATCCCCTGCATGTACACCAAAAGCACATTTTAAAGGGTTCATTTTGAGTCCATATTTCCTCATTCGTTCAAAAGATTGTCGAAGATGGTCTAAGTGACCATTTTCAGAGTTAGATTTTATTACAATATCATCAATATAAACCTGCATAAACTTGTCAATAAAATCATGAAACATGGAATTCATGGCTCGTTGGTATGTAGCTCCAGCATTTTTTAAACCAAAGGGCATTACCACCCATTCATAAGTTCCTAAAGCATCTGGGCATCGAAACGCCATCTTAGGTACATCTTCGTCAGCTATAAAAATTTGGTTATAGCCTGAATATCCATCCAATAAGCTGAGATATTCAAATCCGGCTGCAGAGTCGACTAACATTTCAGCAACCGGCATGGGATATTCATCTTTAGGGGTAGCCTTATTTAAGTCTCTGAAATCTATGCATATACGAAGGCTACCATTTTTCTTTATGACAGGCACTATATTAGCTAACCATTCGACATACCTCGCAGTTCGAATAAACTTGCTTTTCAGCAATCTTTCAATTTCTACTTTGATTTTTTCCATAACCTCTGGCGCAAATCTTCTAGGAAGCTGCTTGATAGGTTTCTTGCCTAGGATTATGGTAGTCGATGCTCCACCACATGTCGACCCAACCCAGGCATTTCATGATAATCCCAAGCAAAACAATCTTTATAATCTTTTAGGAGTCGAATCAACTTGGTTTTTAAACAACTTGCAAGCTTCGTGCTCACATATGTAGGCCTTTTAATGATCCCATCACCCAAATCAACTTCTTCCAGGGGATCTTGAGCTTGCATTCTTTTGACTGATCCTAATGGATCCATTTCGAAACCTAAAGGTTCGTCATCGTATATTCCATCAAGTCGTTCGACTTGGTGATCGACTTCAGGATTGTCCTCATTTTTTACCAACATGGCCTCAATAGCCATATTTTTCTCTAATTCGGCTTCTAAAGCCATTCTTTCTTTGTTTTCGGCCAAATAAGCCGTTATTCGAGCCAGGTATTCTGACTCAGTGGTCATCATCTTTGACTGATGTCCTCTGCTCTGGAGGACTTTCATGGTTCAATGGTTCATTAGGATCTTCTTTATTCCAAATGAAACCATAATTTGGGTCTAAGTTCAGATACTTAGACACACTTTAATCAGAAGAATACACCTCTTCTGCTTTGTAGCAAGGAGCTACATTTGCCAGATGTTGGTCGAAGTGTTTACGACCACTTTCAGTTTTGTAATAACTTTGGTCAGCTTCAATATTCTCCACTATACCATCTGGCCTCCAAATGGCCACACGCTGATGTAAGGTCGAAGGAACTGCCCCTATTCCATGGATCCATTCTCGACCTAACAGCAGTTTAAAATTTGCCTGCGATGCAATCACCATAAAGATGGTTGACCTGACAGTCGAACCAACAGCTAGTTTTACTTGAATTACTCCAAGTATTCCACTTGTCTTGCCCTCATAATTAGACAACAC
This sequence comes from Vicia villosa, assembly GCF_029867415.1. NCBI lineage: Eukaryota > Viridiplantae > Streptophyta > Magnoliopsida > Fabales > Fabaceae > Vicia > Vicia villosa. Next base: position 24,571,306 of record NC_081180.1, on the reverse strand, counting down.
CATATTATGGGGCCTTAAATCTTTGTCAGATTTACCCACTTTCTGAAGTGAGGAATAAGGCATTAAGTTTACAGCAGCCCCACCATCGACAAACACTTTGTTTATTGGAACATCATCCACTTTCGCCCGTATGAATAAAGGCTTCAAATGATACATCATTCCTCGACCTGGCCTTTCAAACACAGCCTTTTGCTCTTCTATCACTCCTTTTCCCATTACATAGTAACAAACAGGTGTTTCTTCCACATTCTCGTCAGGAAGAAAATCATCTTCGTTCTCAGATACCTCAGATACTCAGTCGAACTCTGCTGGAAGTACAGAGACAATTCCACAGTCGATTAGCAACTCATCTGACTCTATGTCAAAGTTGTCGTCGACCTCTTCGTCCGACAGTGGAGAATACTCAGGCTCTTTTTCTGTATTGAGGGTCGAAGCATCATCGTCAACCAATTCTTTAATCAGTTTCTTTCCTAGGATCATTCCTGCAGCCAGTCTTTCATTTGCTATTTTAGCCTGCTCTTCAGTGAACTTCCTGTGAAAAGGCTTTGGCTGATAGTGAGAAAATCCTGCCTGCACCATCTTCGAATTTTCCTGTCCATTCTTATGGCTTCTTTGGTAACGCCTCCACTGCGTTCGAGTCATGGGGTTCTTTCCTTTGTAGTTTGGAGATATGTAATCTTTTCTTTTAGATCCACTATCCGTCCAAGAGCCTTCAGCATTGGTTCCATCGCCTTTAATCTTCCATTATGGGCGTTTACCTCTGAAGTTAATGGGTTTCACCCATTTGTCTTCAGGGACATCCGTCTTGGGACGGAAAGTCCTTGGTTTTTCAAACATCTTCCTGTATTCTCCAGCCCTTCGACCACTGTTTTCTCCTGTGTACATGAATTGACGATTCTTGCCTCGACGAGGATCGAACCTCACTTTGTTTGCAGCATCGACATTGAAAACAACATCACACCTTGGGCATAATCCAACTTGAGAGTTGTTATTGTGGCATCTCTCAAGGAATTTCAAAAGACTTTCTTTTGGTTCAGGATAAACCATGTTCAAAACTTTGCCATCAGTAGCGCCGTTTTGCTTTCTAACGAAACCATCAGTAGTCTCGACCATCATCACATCAGCAAGCTCAGTATAGTGAGCCTCTTCGACTTGCAAAGGATCAATATCAACTTGCATTGATGATTTTGGCTTTTCTCCAAATTGTAGCCTTCCTTCTTTCAAAGCTTTTTGCACCAAATCCCTGAAAAGGACACATTGAGAAGTTTTATGACCCAAGAAATTATGAAATTTACAAAATCCTCTTTTTTTCTTTTGTTCAAGAGGAGGATTTTTAAGTCCTAGGGGTACTATGATTTGCCCATCAGAAACCAACAAATCAAATATTTCATCACATTTTGTTATATCAAATGAATACGTTTTACTAGAAAAATTTTCATTTTTACTTTCAATCAGATTTTTATCTTTTGAGGGCTTGAGCAATTTACAGATATATGGTGGTCCTGGCTTTAATTCAGCCACGTTGACCTCTCCCTCTTCGTATTCACTGTCGCTATTAGAGTCGAACTCACTTGTAGTAACATAAGCTATCTTTTCTTTCTTATGATATTTACTAGCTCTGGCTTTTTTAGCTTTTAGCCTTTCGACCTGGCGTACTCTATATGCCAGTTGTGCCATATCTCTCAAATGTTGGGTGTCTAATTTCTTCCTTATTGAATAATCTAACCCACCTGCAGCCATTTCGACTAACTCATGTTCAGGAATTTGTGTGAAACATCTAGCTTTCAGTAACCTAAAACGGTTTAGATAGTCATCGACTGGTTCTGCACTGTCATACCCCAAAATTTGCCCACCGCATTTTTCACACTCAAGCTCATTTGAATATCAAGGTCTCAATACTCGACTGAGTATACACTCTCCTAAACCACAACCCTCAAACTAGGGTTTTGATCTTTTCAAAGAAAAGTCAACTTCTGATACCTCAAGTGGACTCTATGGCCTCTCATATGCCTCATAATATCCTCGTGACAAAGTTCCAAGCTCTGATTCCTCAGAATGATCAGTCAATTGCTCAAACAATCAATAATCGTCTAGTTGACCTAAAAATCAAACTATGGTCAAACCACAGTCAAAACTTCTGATTTTTGGTCAACATCCTCATTATGGAGTATCATTCACCATTCGATCAAATAATTGATCATGGTTCATCAAGAAAAGCTCCAGAATCATCAAGAACCTGAGTTTCTAAATCAGGGTTCTTAAGGAGAAAGTCAACTAAACCTTAATTGGCCAATCTTGGACTTTTAAGTTAATGGGCCTATGTTTTGGACTTCAAACATGATTATGACTTCACAAAAGACCCATAAACTTATCCTCATATTTTTGTGACTATTATTTAATTTATTTAGATTTTTATTCCATAAAAAATCAAATTAATTAAGTAAAAACACAAGAACCATGAAACAAATTAAGGAGGATTATTTTCAAATCATATGGAGGCCCAAATAATACCACAATAGGGTACAAATTTCGTTTGCATGGGCATGGGGAGAAAGATCCAACTTTAGAAAGAAAATACATGGTTTCTTTATGAAATTTTCTTTCTCTTCATAACCTAAGGTCCAAGCCCACAAGGTGCCCTAATATAACCATATATATATGCCTAACAAGTTCATACTAGGGGAGGACGAAAAAGCTGGAAGAGGAAAAGGGTTCCAAGAGGTGAAAAATTCAAGGAATTTAGGGCAAACGAGATATGGATGCACAGCCAGTTTCAAACCTTCCCAAGCGTTGCATTCTTCTTCTGGAAGTTGCAGCAACTGTTTCCACTCTTCCTTGAAGCTTGAAGCCTCCCGGACCCGTGTTATTCACCTTCACTTAAGGCAAGTTCTTTTTTTAATTCGTATTCACTGATTCGGGCTTTACTAACATGTTTGAGGTGCATAATCATGTTCAAGAGGCTATTTAGGAGAGGTTTAACGTGTTATATGTAAGCATGAATGCTTAAATCTTGAAGTGCCATTGTTAGGGCACCAAAACTCCATTCCTTCGAATCCATTGATATATGTACTTTCAGGCTAAACTAAGGGCATATTCGTGATCAGGGGTTGATTTTAAGGGGGACTGGAGGTTTTGTTTTTGTTTTCTGTTCGTTCTTGCAGGAACCACCGCCGTGAACGGCCGAAGAAGAAGACCGGAATGTGCAGTTCCGGTGACCCTTGGCCCGTTGACTAGTCAGCCTGCACGCGTGGCCTGGTCACGCCACCCAATTGGCCAGTCAATCTCTCCAAATCCTCTCTCCGCAATTGATTGGTCGCAACATCATACAGTGGGCCCCACCTGAATTTATTTCTTTAAATTTTCCATCTCATAGTTGTGTATGTATTTTTTAGTTTTACGTTCTACTTATTAACAGCTTGAATATGTAGCGCAGCTGGTAGGTGTATGGGGTATCAACGTTGAAGTCCTGGGTTCAACTCTTGCCCAGGACATTATTTTGTTAATTTCTTGCTACAGGCATGACATAGATTCAATGCTCTTCACCTACGTGGGACGCGATACACCTGCAGCGCATCACCAGTGGATCTCCAGCCAACTCAGATCCAAAGGTCACAAAACGTTTCCTCATGATGCAACCTCCACCTGCCAGCTATACCTGATCCAGAGCTGAGTTTTTCTTCTACTCTAATTGGTTTTGTTTATTTTATTTATTTTCTTTTAAAACCAATATTTTCTTTTGATAATGTTAATTAGTTTGTTAGATTTAATAACATTTGATTCTAGTTAGTATATTAATTTTTATTAGGTTAATTTATTTAATTAGATAATTAACATAAAAGGTTTAAAATTAACATTATAATTTAATTTTCTTAAATAATTTAATTAATTTTTTTTAGTTAAATAATTAGAATTATTTTGTTTAAAATTAAATTTTAATTTTAATGTTAGGTTTACAAATTAGGTTTAGCCTTTAATTTCAACAACCATAGATAACCCTAGAAATCTTTAGGTAGATGTTGTCCATTAACTTAGTGTGTCGAGTTTTCTAATAAAACCTTCATTCCCTAAAAATCAGGGTTTACCCTGAACGTTTTCAAAACCTTTATCTTTTTCAGAACCTCTTTTATCTATTATCAATGCCTTGTATTTGCCACAAAAAGTTTTCTACCTTTCTCTTCTTCATTTTTCAGGGTTACCGTCAGGGTTCTTCCGACTACGCGCGTTCATATCAGAAGCTAAGTTTTCTAATTTCTCTTGTTTAAATATCATTTTATTTTTATTTTATTTTATTTTATTTTGCCTTTTAATAGGGTTTGCCTCAATAGCCATTGAATCTGTAATACACTAACCCTTATTTATTTTCTTTTTTTTTTCAGAGTTCGAGGAAGATCAAAGCATCCAAGGATTTTAAAACTAATTGTTAATTCCTCTTATTTTTCTGCCTTTTAATTTCCCCCGCCCCCGCAGGTGTTTATTGTAATAGCGTAGGAAATTTTATTTTTTCTTTTATTTGCGTGGTTAGTAATTTAGGGAGTGATAACCATGAATTGAACGTAGATCACCTAATTACAAGATAAAGGTCATCGAAGTTAACCACATGATTGTGCACCCACACACCTTTAGAGTAACCCTTCTTGTTGCCTTGTTGCCTTTAAGTGTACTAAATAGTCAAGTCCCTCGATTCCGAGGATACCTAAGCGAAACAAACGTTACTCTCAGTTCATCATCATAAGATCATAGTCCCTTCGAAGTTGCCTTAACAAATGATCTAGTCCCTCGATGTTGCCTCGGAAAAATAAAGATGATTGTCCTATTGCTAAGGTATCCTCGCATGATGCCTAAAAAGATTAATGACTATTATATCCTTCCCTTAGACTACCTGCCCTATTTATGGCAAGGGACAGTCTCATGGCGAACGATTTCTCGATGACCCTTACACATCCAATTGAAAGGCTTCCTGCCCTCTCATGGTATGGATAGATCCTTTCGCCTGAAAAGCTAAAAGAACGAATTTTCAAACTTAGGGTAGTTGCTACTAATTGCTTGCTCTAATTCGAATTACTTTTTACACCTCTTTTCCAAGTCAAATTCAAAGAGACTACGCTTATTTACAAGCTAAAGTTCTTCTTCGAAAATCTTTTCAAACAATTCAAAACATTTCAAACAAAGTGAGCTAAGCAATTAAGAGCCCATGGATAACCATGGATGCAAAGGGTGCCTTACACCTTCCCTTTGCATAACTTACCCCCCGAACTCAAAATCTTTTAAAAAAGGTATTTTCCTGTTCTTTTAGCCTTTCCTAAAATTGGATAAAATAAAAGTCGGTGGCGACTCTTGCTTACCGCGACATTTCAATTAAAAAAGTCAGTTCACCGTATTACAGAACTGGCGACTCTGCTGGGGATCCTTTCGAATAAAAGAGGGGTTACCTTAAAGTTTAGGATCACTTTAATTGTTTGATTTGTTTGCTTTATATTTCAAAGGCTGTTTTGGGTATTTACTTGTGTGAAAGATCCTAACCCGGATCTGAGAACCTTAGGTAAATGGCATGAGACCAAGGAGACTGCACAGCGTATACTGATGTGGTTGGTATGGTGGCCATCGTTAGTGTGACACATTTGTTTGTCCTGGTGTTCCTTGGGATCCGACTCGAGGAAACACTTGGCTGCTGCGTGGTGTCATTAAGCACTAATTTGCCCTAGAACCCTAGTTGAACTTGGCCTTGGCCTATTAGAAAGTAGCGAGATGGCTGGCTTTGGTTCCGACCGAAGTTGGTTGATACTCGAAGCTACACTCATATGGACTGGACTTTCAGGACCTTCTTGGTTGGTGATTCGATTGCCGAACTGAGATAAGCGCCTTCGAGAAAGGTCAATGATATGAGCTCCCTAGAACCCGATCTTTATCTAGGACAGGTTGAACCAACTAAACTTCAGTGGGGAGGGTACTTACCTACGAACTTCAAGCAAGCCTCTAAACCTAAGGGCACTTGTGTGACTTGTGTGTGTTTACCATTAACCTTTGTTTCTTTGCAGGTTTTGTTAAAAGACTTGTTTGCCCTCACTATTCCATGTTGTTCCTAATAAGTTGCATTCGCATAACATACTAACCTTTGTTTCCTTGCAGGATTCGCTTGTAGGACATTTCGTCCTCATTACCTTATGCTCTAACCCTTTATTTCCTTGCAGCGATTGTCTGTAGGACACCTAGTCCTTATGACCTTATGCTTTACTTAATGCATTGCATCTGCATGACATCATGACATCATGACATACCATATTAACTAACCCTTTCAAGGATCTTAGGGATTTAGGGCGCACAATTTCAGGTACTCTTATCAGGGATTAAATTCCTATCAAGGGGCAAGAGGATTTATTTTCCTCTAGCCACATACCTTCCGATTCAAAGGCTCAGTACCCATCAAGGGGCAAGAGGATTTATTTTCCTCTAGCCATGTACCCTCAAGTTCAAAGATATCCCGAATCAGAGGCGATGACCCATTTGATATGGTGAGCTTGATTCTCAAAGATGGACGTTCAAAGACAAGAGTCGGAATTCTTCAAACAAATATGAGACCAAATCAATTTCCAATGTTGCTAACTAAATTCCTTAAAGATCCTTGAAAACATTTCATTTGCATTCATGACATCGCATATTTCTAACTGTGTTTTCAGGCTCCGCCTCGACAATCATTCCTCTCAGATATAATCGAGCTGGAAATTCATTCTGACAAGCCCTTTTACATTCCAAAACTTCGTCAAATAACTTATCAACTCTAACAAGCAAGCATTCTCTATCAGATATGGCCTAATGTGCGACCCGTTCCGGTATTCCCTATCAGATATGGTCCAATGTATGACCCGTTCCGGTATTCCCTATCAGATATGGTCCAATGTATGACCCGTTCTGGTATCTTCAGTCAGATATGGTCTAATGTATGACTCGTTCTGGCATTATTCATCAGATATGGTCTAATGTATGATTCGTTCTGACATTCCCCTTCAGATATGGTTTAATGAATAACTCGTTCTGATATCCTTCAACAGATATAGTCCAATGTATGACTCGTTCTGACATTCCAACAGATATGGTCTAACGTACGACTCGTTCTGCTATTACTCCAACAGATATGGTCTAACGTACGACTCGTTCTGCTATTCCTCAACAGATATAGCCTAATGTATGGCTCGTTCTGATATTCCTCCTCAGATATGGTCTAATGTATGACTCATTCTGACACTCCTCTACAGATATGGTCTAAAGCATGACCCGTTCTGGTCTTCTCAATCAGATACACATTCCGGAAGCCCGAACCCCGGATACTCTGAATCTCTACACCAAGTCCCACAACAACGAAGAAAGCCAGACGTACCTAAGCGTCAATTCACCGAGATCAATATGTCATTGGCTCAAGCATTACAACATCCATTGAAGATCGAATTGATTACTCTGAGGGACCCTCCTAAAAATGCTAACACTTCCACTCCTGACTATAAACTCAATGCGAGGTGCGCGTACCGTTCCAACAGTCTTGGACATTACACAAACAATTGCTGGACATTAAGGAATAAAGATTCAAGATATGATCAATGACGGAGAAATCAAATCCAACTCTCCTAAAACTCCTGTGGTGATCACTGCTCCTATGCCTAGTCATGACAAGACGGATTGACGTCTAAACGGACGAACTTTTGGATCATTAGATCTACTTTCATTTGCGTATTTCTCTTCTGTTTGTTTAAACATTTGAATCATGATAGACATTATCTGTTTTAATAATCATCATCAGTGCATTGCATATGTTTGTCTTGAATAAATTATTTCGCTATCACTCATTTTTAAATTGCGTATTTAACTTTGCATATGTTTCGTGATATTCAACTCCTTCTAAGCTGTAAGGGAGGATGACGAAAACGATACCGCAACCTCCTACTGTATGCTTTTGAACGGACTAAGCTGACGATGTACAGGCATTGTTTCAATTCCTAAACAGTGGAGATATAAGGATGTTAATCCCTCGTCAACCCCTTTGAGCCTAAGTTGTAGGAGTTTTCTTTCTTGAATAATTCAAAACCCTTGATCATAACCTGGGGCAGGGTAGTTCTCAGTTAATTCGGCTGTGCATTCTATTTTAAGAGAATCATTCAGTACACCTTTCAACAAAGGTTTCAATCACAAGCGATCATCCGCACACATCAAAGAAGTGTTGGAGACATCAATCAAAAGCCAACGATGGTTCATCAATCATTAAGCAAGGCAGTCAGTATCTTTCAAAAAGAAAAAAAATGAAAAAACATATATACAAAGAAAAGCCTGCTAAGTCAAGAATCAAAAAGATGACTTAGGCAAAAACTAAGGCATCCCGCTGACTGTAAATTCAAAATAGACAGTCCAGGCAAAAGTTAGGGATATCAAAAAGATGAAAGAAAAAAGAAGTCAATAAATTCTTGAACAACTCAAAATTGTGACTACCAAAAGGAATAAGTGACTGCCATCTCAAATGTTCTCTCTGCTTGTGAACCATCTTCATTATCAAAGGTGCAAATCCAAAAGTCTCTTGGAACCTGAATGCATAAGTCGAATCAACTGTGCTTAGGATTGAAGATCATCACGAAGAGGGGTGGGTACAATCAAATTTTGAGCCTTTATCCTGTTTCTTAAACCGTGAACCAAGCCACGTTACAACCCTTGAAAGTCCTAATTGAAGCATGGTTAGTTCGAAAGCATACTGTCACCAAAAAGGTATCCCGACTCCTTAAGGTTTACCACAAATGCCGAGTTGATATCACGTTTTGCAAACATCACATTGTTACAAATATCATGTTTTTACAAATATCACGCCTTTACATCTCCTATTTTAACGTTTTTCAAAAACTCAAGACAAACGTATGCATTGCATCTCATGAATTTATTATTAGGCATATTCTGCTACATAATTTCAAATGTTAGCATCAGAAAGAATTTGCACAACTAATGACTGAAAGTTATTCCGACAGACAATTACTCCAAGAAGCCATATCTCTTACGTATACAAGGGGCATGACATGTTTTGTCCAATCAATCTGGGGCAATCAAGTCAAGATTCGAAGAATCTCTCAAATGCCAAAAAGGTAAAGGCATACATCCCAAGTGGGTCTGAAGCTACTTCCCAATCAACGTGAGACATTGTCATGAGCCTATGATTACTGGGGGCATATCGCCCATAGTAAACATCTCATAAAGTCCTTGCGAGGCGAATCTTTCTAAAGTTCCTGCTAATTGGGGCAAATCTATGCAAGACCAGTTCAACATCTTGAACAATACTCAGTGGCGTGTCCTGAATCAAGTAGTAAGTTACTATGATACTGGGAGCAACCTTCAAGACACCCACATCTCCCCACAGAGCCACATTCATAAGATCATATCCCCACAGAGTAATCATTAAGAAGATATCTTCAAACACTCTCGACAAAGAAACAACTGCCCCCTGGTAGTCGCACACTCAAGAAGATATCTTCAAATGCTCTCGTCCCAACAAGGACATGGCTCCCCAATAGAATTTACATCTTCAACACAACCGGTTCTCCAACGCTTTGCTCTTCTCCAACATGGTTTGTTAGTATCTCTAATCCCCAACCAGGGAACATCAAGTTACTGATCATCCCCAAGCAGAAATCATAAACCCCCAGCTGAGCATCTTCAAAACAAGATCAGACATCAAAATCACAAAGGCATGGAGATTTATTTTCTCAATCAAGACAACATAAATCATATTCACATATCACATGTCATAAACATATTCATACATTGCATACATTACCTCGTAATGAACTCATCCATAACATACAAAGTTTCTCATTTATTTTGAGAGACTCATTACATAATACATGCATCATGACATTGCATAACTATACCTATTGCACGTTACAAGTACAGACAAATGAACGAAATCTCCAACTCTCCAAATATCTAATTCATCTACTATGCGATCAACATTCAAACACCTCAGTCTCGACATCTGGATGGCATCTTTAATCCCATCTCCAACAAATACTCCTCAATACAAAAGATTCAGCCTAACGCACGGCCTTCCAGACATCTACGGATGCAAATTGGATTAGTCTAACGCACGACTCATCCATCAACCTGACGCACGGTTTTCCAGACATCTGAGGATGCAATCAAGATTAGTCCAACGTACGACCTATCTTCAGCCTAACGCACGGTTTTCCAGACATCTGCGGATGCAAACTGTCTAACATATGACACATTCTAACTCTCAAGCTTATCAAGACAGATGGCATCTTTAAGCCCATCTTCGACAAAAGTCCCTATTTCAACTAGGGCAAATTTCTTGGTATTCTAGTGTTCAATCATCTTCCACCTTCAGATACCGAATGGCATACAAACCACTCTACATCTTCAGGTTTAAGATAATTGAACAGGGGCAGCTGTCATACCCCAAAATTTGCCCACCGCATTTTTCACACTCAAGCTCATTTGAATATCAAGGTCTCAATACTCGACTGAGTATACACTCTCCTAAACCACAACCCTCAAACTAGGGTTTTGATCTTTTCAAAGAAAAGTCAACTTCTGATACCTCAAGTGGACTCTATGGCCTCTCATATGCCTCATAATATCCTCGTGACAAAGTTCCAAGCTCTGATTCCTCAGAATGATCAGTCAATTGCTCAAACAATCAATAATCGTCTAGTTGACCTAAAAATCAAACTATGGTCAAACCACAGTCAAAACTTCTGATTTTTGGTCAACATCCTCATTATGGAGTATCATTCACCATTCGATCAAATAATTGATCATGGTTCATCAAGAAAAGCTCCAGAATCATCAAGAACCTGAGTTTCTAAATTAGGGTTCTTAAGGAGAAAGTCATCTAAACCTTAATTGGCCAATCTTGGACTTTTAAGTTAATGGGCCTATGTTTTGGACTTCAAACATGATTATGACTTCACAAAAGACCCATAAACTTATCCTCATATTTTTGTGACTATTATTTAATTTATTTAGATTTTTATTCCATAAAAAATCAAATTAATTAAGTAAAAACACAAGAACCATGAAACAAATTAAGGAGGATTATTTTCAAATCATATGGAGGCCCAAATAATACCACAATAGGGTACAAATTTTGTTTGCATGGGCATGGGGAGAAAGATCCAACTTTAGAAAGAAAATACATGGTTTCTTTATGAAATTTTCTTTCTCTTCATAACCTAAGGTCCAAGCCCACAAGGTGCCCTAATATAACCATATATATATGCCTAACAAGTTCAGACTAGGGGAGGACGAAAAAGCTGGAAGAGGAATAGGGTTCCAAGAGGTGAAAATTCAAGGAATTTAGGGCAAACGAGATATGGATGCACAGCCAGTTTCAAACCTTCCCAAGCGTTGCATTCTTCTTCTGGAAGTTGCAGCAACTGTTTCCACTCTTCCTTGAAGCTTGAAGCCTCCCAGACCCGTGTTATTCACCTTCACTTAAGGCAAGTTCTTTTTTTAATTCGTATTCACTGATTCGGGCTTTACTAACATGTTTGAGGTGCATAATCATGTTCAAGAGGCTATTTAGGAGAGGTTTAACGTGTTATATGTAAGCATGAATGCTTAAATCTTGAAGTGCCATTGTTAGGGCACCAAAACTCCATTCCTTCGAATCCATTGATATATGTACTTTCAGGCTAAACTAAGGGCATATTCGTGATCAGGGGTTGATTTTAAGGAGGACTGGAGGTTTTGTTTTTGT